>NC_060168.1:30571408-30653594 GCF_021292245.1 Micropterus dolomieu | reverse complement strand
GGACAGCATTGTAAGTGGGGGATAAGTGGTGGCGTAGACCCCCTCCTCTGTTCAATGACGGCTTCTCGACCCTGGTGTAGATGGCTTCCTTGACACCTCTTTCAAACCATCCATCTTCTCTGTCTAAAATGTGCACCTGGTGGTCCTCAAACGAGTGTCCTCTGTCCTTCAGATGTAAGTAGACTGCAGAGTCTTGACCTGAGGAGTTGGCCCTTCAGTGTTGAGCCATGCGTTTGTGTAGTGGTTGTTTAGTCTCCCCAATATACAGGTCTGTGCATTCCTCACTGCATTGGACCGCATACACTAGATTGCTTTTCTTGTGTTTGGGTGTGCGGTCTTTGGGGTGTACCAGTATCTGTCTTAGTGTGTTCTTGGGTTTAAAAAACACAGGGATGTTATGTTTGTTGAAAATCCTCCTGAGTTTCTCTGATACTCCAGACACGTATGGAATCACAATGTTGTTGCGTTTGACCTTCTTTTCCTCCCCTATAGTTTTGTTCTTCTTGGATCTTGTGGCTGTTTTCACAAAGGTCCATTTAGGGTATCCACAGGCTGTAGGTGCCCCCTTCAGGTCGTTCTGTTCCTTCTCTCTGGCTTGGGCGCTTGTTGGTATGTTTTCCGCTCTGTGGTGCAGTATTCTCATGACCCCTAGCTTGTGCTCCAGTGGGTGGTGTGAATCGAACAGTAGGTATTGGTCTGTGTGTGTGGGTTTTCTGTAAACACCAATCTGCAGGCTCCTGTCCTCTTCAATGTGTAAAGCACAGTCCAGGAAGGCCAAACTGTTGTTGTGAACTTGATATTACTGTCCACAGAGTTGATGTGTTCTTTGACGGCTTGCACTTCCTGGCTTTTAATTTTGACCCAGGTGTCGTCCACATATCTGTACCAGTGGCTTGGTGCTGTTCCTCTGAAGGAGTTGAGGGCTTTATTCTCCACTTCTTCCATGTAGATGTTTGCCACAATCGTGGATACTGGTGAGCCCATGGCACAGCCATGCTTCTGTCTGTAGAATCCTCCGTTGTACTGGAAACAGGTGGTGTTTAGACAGAGGTCGAGTAATTTACAGATCTGGTCAGGGCTGAGGCTGGTTCTGTTGTCCAGGGTGTTGTCTTGTATTAGCCGTTTCCTTACGGTTTCTACTGCCTCTATGGTGGGGATGCAGGTGAACAAAGTCACGTCATAGGATACCATGGTTTCATCTGGATCCAGTTTTAGTCCTCGAACTTTGTTTACAAAGTCAATAGAGTTTTGGACGTGATGAGGCGTGTTTCCCACAAAAGGAGCTAAGATGGTAGAAATGTGTTTGGCAATGTTGTAGGTGAGCGAGTTAATGCTGCTGATAATCGGCCTGAGTGGGGCTCCTTCTTTGTGTATCTTGGGTAGTAGTAGTCCATAAATGCATGGGATGGCTTCTCCAGGATACAAACGGTAATATGGTTCACGGGTGATGGTGTTGTCCTTCTGTAGCTGTTGTAGACATTCTATGGCCTTTTTCCCTGCCAGTCAGTCAGAACTGAAGAAGTACTTTGGATGAGGGACAAAACGTCTTCCAGTATCTTCAACCAGTTGCCTTGACTTTAACCTTCGTTGGATAACTTTTCCAACAAGGAAAAAAAAAACATCACTACAATACATACAGCGTAGAAGTTTTCTGTAAAATTCAGTTTAGACTTCAACACTAAATCAGTACTATGAGGGATACCCGTGTAGTGTCTGTAACTGTAGAATAATAGGACTCCTTGAAGCTTTTCAGCAATTTTCAGAAATTCTTTGCAACCCACTATACTCCTAAAACAAAAGTACTATTCCTGTTTTCCTGATCTAAAAAGGTCCTGTATTAAAGTTTAAAAAAGAGAAATATTTCAGATAGCACTTAATAACCTGCCTCGCCCACATTATCTTTTCTCCAGCCGGCTTCTGTCATGATGTCCATGAACAGGGAAAACAATACATTCCACACTAGCATGTGTCTTTTTTTCATCCAAGAGTCACAAAAATAGTTAGATTTTTTTATCATGAAGGTTCTGAGATCTCTGACCATTGGGAGAAAAATGTCTATCCAGCCATCGCAGACATGGCAAGTCAACACTTGTCAGACTGTGAAATGCCAACGGCATCCTCAACAAGTCTGTTGTAAAAGTGCCAACATCATGTTCTTGGCAGAACTGTCTAAGACTAGATCAACTACAAATCTACCTTTTTGGCTTCTAGCCTATAAATACTGACAGCATAATCCACACCAAAAAACAAAACATCTACAACAAGAGCTTTATTTCCCAAGTTGTTAGACGTTGATTGGAGAAACAGAAAATATTGCCAGAGTACTTTTTATTTTAACTGACAATGTAACTTATTTATATGGTCCGGTATCACATAAAATGTCTTCACAAAAATGCCAAGCAACACTAGTTTCCAACCCACCCCAGGTAGTAAACAAGTAAAAACCTCAGGACCATCAGAGAGCTGTGGGTGGGATAAAGCAGTTACAAAATGTATAATTTAGCATCATCATTAAAAATCCAGTATTGATGTACTAAATCTAAATAAGGATTTTCAGACCTCACACCTTTTATCAGTTTATTCCAGTGGGACCATCACTTTGGTCCGCACTGAAATGTCTCAGCAGATCCTGAATGCATTGCTATGAAATTTTGTCCACACATTCATGGATGAACTTCTAATGACACCCTCTAGATGTGGAGGCAAACACCCAAGACTAATTGCAACCAAGGACTTTAAATGTTCCCATCTCAAAAAATTAAAGCCAGTGTGTTGTGCACTGATTTAACAAATAGAGATAAATCTGTCTAGTTTTTGTCAGTGGTGGGTATTTGTCCTGGATTTACACTGCAAGAAAACAACAAGGCCGTAAATTGTTTGTATCTATTGGGGTGGTGATGGTGCAGTAGATAAGACGCATGCCTTTGGTGTGAAAGACATGGCTTCAACTCTCCACTGTAAAACATCTACCAATGGGTCCCTGAGCAAGACACTTAACCCCTGTATATGTAGCAATTTTAAGTCGCTTTGGATAAAAGTGTTAGCTTTTGTAATGTAATCTATTGTCTGGTCGTGGTACATTCCCCAAGCTGTGAGTTGCACAGATGATGTTTTGGATGTGCCATTAAAGTGATTTGGGCCATTGTCTTGCGCACTAATTTGACTTTGACTCAACTTTGGGAGAATTGCAGGCCATTGTCAAGAATTGCAAGCCATTTTATTGTCAAGAAAAAAAAAAACTGGATAAATGGTTCTTTTTACTTAATTCAAATTCTTTAAAGATATATTTGTGTGGAGTCACCCTTTCTTCTTCTTCAAGTACAAAAAAGTTTCAATATCTTTATCCATTTTAAATATCAATAACCATAATCCCTGTCTCAAATACCAACAACTCTATATAAGACTGTAATTTTCCTGCTCCATTTGTATTATTAAACATAATGCAGTTGCATTATGGAGAAGAAGAACATAAGGAGGCAATGACAGCTAAACACTAAACACTGAAAAGTAACAGGAAGGAATGTTGGCAGTTTGAACTTTTTGTAACTTCCACAACATTCGACACTCAAGTAACAAGCTTCAACCTTGGCATTACTGCTCAGAATGATTACAAATTTCATTTTAGGGTGGAATCTCCCATTAGAGAGCTGCAGTTCTGGGTTTCAACAGGCAATCCCTAATTACAGCCTTTCCCAAAGATGAATATCAGCTTTTCTCAGGTATATTAACCTCACTGCTTTGTTGATGCTCTGCGGAGAAAAGCTTAGATGTCGACAAGTTGGTTCTGATCCCCAGAGCTTTTAGACAATATTGACACTAAGTATTTTGACAATGCAGCTTTTGCAGGTGTGACTGGTTTGTTCAAACCTGTTAAGTTATGGGTGCTGTTTGACATGATGATGAAAAAGTGAGTTAGTGCAGGTTCCCTTGATCTTTCAGTCTACTTCCTCATGTTTATATCTGTCTGTATCCATTCAAATCTCTCCCTTTTCTGTCATCCTTGGACGGCTCTTTATAATATTTGTCCCTTTCCCAGCATTCATTTCACATTGTTCTTTTGTTCTCTCCCTGATCCCCTTTACACCAACAGCAAAAAGTCACTTAAAACAAAATTACAAAAAAAATATTGTATTTTCTAAAGTCGTTACTAGCTTTATTCTGTCCTTTCAGGATTTTGTAGGCCTTTATTGTGATTGCTGTGGTCTAAAATACCTCATTTTGCGACAGCTTTTTAAAAAATTGCGATGAAAGTTGTTTTTTGACGTTTGCATTTGCAAGTCACGCTGAGTTCACAGGGATTTGTGGAATTAGTGTTAACAGTTAAGTTCGCGACATCACAAAATCCGGGAGGGACTGTTTATTAGTTCAATTCTGAGATTTCTGCTTCAACAATTGAATGAGCATAGCATTCTGTTTGTTGTTCATGGTATTAAAGACATGTTTCTGTGGGGACAGTATCCCCATTACTCTGGATAATCCACAACACAACTGTCAACTGTTCTCATTGGAACTACATTCTACAAAGAAATGTGGTGCAGGTATCTGGAAAGTCCCTCTTTTAAAAGAACTGTGGATGGCATTTTCCTAAAGTATTACATTACAGTGTAGAATTTATGATTAGTGGATATCCAGTTCTCAATATGTTAAAGAACAAACTTGTGCAACTTAATGTTTCCCCTAGGATGGAGTTGTAGTAGTGGAGGGGAAGTACATTTTTTCCCGTGCGCTAGCAAAACGCACCCTGCTTTATATTTGCATGTAAAACCCCCAATATCATATAAAGAAAATTTTACATTTTTATAATAAGCAACAAACATCATCTTTGACCACTACTATTACCATATTGTTGAACAAAAAGTTGGAAATGTTAGAGCAGATAATCAATAAATAAATAATCAAAAAGCTTAAAGACTAAACTTACTTAAGTTGTCTACAGGGGAGAACAGCCATTTTATCTGAGAAAAGTAATTTATATTGTGCACCAGTCTATACTAAACTTGTACCTGATGTTCTTAACACTGAACAAGTAGGTAATAATGACATGTAGCTAAGTAAGTGCTGATGTTTAAAGTGCTCGACAAACTGAAAAAAAAACCCAACAAAAAATCAAATTATTTATAAATGTGTGCTGCTTTCAGATACTTACAGAAAATCCCCTCCAGCTGGCTCAAGTGCCTCAGAAGGCAAATACCTAGTTTGGCTGTCTTGCCCTTTGACCTTAGGCAAACAAGTTCGCCACACTATCTGGCATCGAAATCTTCCAAACTGTGCCCCTCCACACTGATACGAATCAGGTCCTCCACTGTCTGTGTGTAGGGATGCTCTTGTAATGGACTTAATTCTCTTCTGTGAAGACAACCCCCTTTCATATACAGCGGATGACACAGGAAGGACCAACATTATGTGGGCAAGGTGCAGGATGTTCTGAAAAACATACAAAAACACAATCAAACTTGGGACACACAAGCTTTTCTTGACATTGACATCAAAATATTATCTCAGGTTGTTCTTGTCCTTGAAAATCATGTAGAAGAACAGCTTCATGGCCACAAACTCTTCTTTCGATGTGTGTGTCGACACCCTTTTTGACGTTATGGGTAATGGGTGAAGGAGTCAATCGGTTTTTTATTTAAGCAGTATAATCACCAGCATACATACTACTGTAGAAGTCCACCTTACCTTGTGAGGAAGGGGAGAAGTGATCCAAGACGAATGCAAGGTCATAAGTACCATGGTCCACCAACTCATCTTGGTCCTCTGGCCAGCAGTCATGACTGAATATCTTAAAGCATCTGACTGCCTTAGCTATGGCAGATTCTGCATCACCCTCTCATACTGGAAAAATAAAGAAATCTCAAAAATGAAGAATATTTCTGAACCACCAATGTGTTCATAAATCCTGGGTTACTTAGACGGCTGCAGAACCTGGCTTTCAAATGTTTAACAGTGGACTTGATAGTTCCCTCCACTGGAGCACCCTTAGCAGCCTCATCTTCTACCAGATAAGAAAATTCCCGTTTGAGGGAAACTGTCTGTGTGTAGGATGAAGCAAAAAAACAGACTGATTTTTATATTTTGATTTCTGATATATTAATATTTGATATTGAATTTGAATATTTTGATACATTTTTTAAACACAGAAACAAAAGCGGTAATTTATGAGGAATTTGTAGATTTGCATTTCACCCTGTTCATCTTGTTGCCTCTTCTATTACTTAAGGGCTGCCAAGGAGGTGTGACAGCCTGCCACCAAGCTTAGGCCTCACAGCCATTACCTCTGTGTTCACCTGCAGATTTTAAGACCACAAACTGTTTAGACATATCAAGCACTTTTACAGATACAACTGAAGCCAAACACTAAATTGAGTTTAAAATTCAGTCCACTTTCATCTGCTGTACCTGAGGTAGGATAGTGCCATTTCTCTGAAGTAGGGAATTAAACTTGGCTATCCCAGAAAAAAAACGCAAGTAAGTGACAAAAAAAGTGCCATCTTCCATTGATTTTTTGAGCTATATTGTGCACCCACATCAACATTAATTTAAAACAGATACATAAACTGAATTCAAAAAAATGATAATTAAGGTTAAGAGGAACCAATTCAATTAATTCCCTTAAGAAATCAACTGACCTTTCTCACTCGTCCTGTAATATCTGCCTTAGCAGATGATCCTGCCAAATGGTCCATTTGATAGTAGACCACAGTGAAGTGTCCATGGCCGTTCTCCCCAGGTCTGAGGAAGATTCCCAGGGCCCTGGAGAATTGTAGAAACCACATGTTCCTTTTACCCCACGGGGACCAGCACATTCATTTCAAGGTCAGCTCCAAGGGTCTTCAGCTCCCTCAGTGATTTACGACTAAAATGATCTTCCACATCAAATCGAGCATCATACACTTGCCTGATCGTTGTATTGTCCCTCTGCACTGACAAGAAATCCAATCAAATCTGTAAAGATACAACATCACAATCAACATAATAAAGATCCCTTTTATAAGAAAATTGATGCACATTGTAAAGAGTACCAGGAAGAATTTTGGGGTGTGCTACACAAGTCTTACCTTTGAGGCATACAGTGAAAAGGCACAATGAACATCATCTCCGACTCCTCACTGTTTTGATTTCCTCCTGCCTGACAGTGAAAGACATCGGGGAGGGGGGGCTCTGGTAGCCATACATTTGTCATGACAAACATTTCTTTGAAATGCTGTCTTTTGAAAGGTTTCAATTCCGAATGTTGATGCTGCGACAACAAAAGCACTGTTACCAGCCATGCTTCAGCCACATTCTTTGCAATGAACGCAGTGCATCATTTTGGCCATTTTATCATACCTCAGCCACAGAAAGTGAGCCAGCCAGTCTTTACGAAATGTTTTGGCTTTCTTATGTTCAGTTGGCTCTGGTTCGGAGTCTGATGCCACAGATGCTTGGCCAGGATCACTGTTTGGCATCTTACCAGGGACAGAAGAGATGGATGGGTGAACGGTTACCTCTGCTGAGCCGCTGATGGTGTAAGGGATGAGTAACCTGAGTTGCCTGTTGAACACAATTTCAAAAACACGCACCTGAGTTCTCACCAGTAGAAGTCAACAAGGTGGAAGATAGGAACCCCGCCGCCAACAAGAGTTTTGGCAGTGTAATTGCACAGCAACAGACACCAACACACAAGTAAATGTGAGGGTACGTGCGGCGTAGGTATCAGCGTCAAGTTACCACAGAAATATAAATCCAGCGTCCCTTGTCTGATTTTGATGCGTTCTCACCATCTTCCACAAGTGAGGTCCTCCTCTGTCAGTCATCGTATCAAACCCACCCCATATTAGATAAACGATTGTGCTTGGCCCAGCTTGATCCAAGACACGTGGAAATCTGTCTGAAACAAGCTATAGATGCTCCTATCTCTTTAGGCCCCTGTCTTTAAGAGATTGTAACATTAAAAATATGAGAGAAAATACTGAAAAGCATAATAGGTCACCTTTCATATTCTCTTACTAGTCTTTGCAGGTCACTTTTGTCAAGAGGTGTTTTCAACAGTGTGTCAGCTCCTCATGTGCGTCCAAAGCACGCGGTCCACACTTTAAAGAAAAATCTTATTTTTTATTTTCAGAGAGAGAAAATCAGTTTATCCCTCTCTCCATGTTTTCAGTGGTTTGGTAAAATGGAAACAAACAAAATGGGAACAACAATCATGTTTTTTTCTTTGGAAGAGCGCTTTAGAGATATGACGTGCAAAAGTGTGCCTGATAATTTTCTTTCATTCCAGACACAAGCTTTCAAAGACAACTTCAGAAATGTCTCAGGTAAGAAATCTTTTCAGGCATCAGCCTTCAAACAGGAGAAGGCAGAAAATCTGCATTATTTTTACAAGATAAGCACGTACATTTTCATGGTTTCTCCTTACAATAGAACTATTGAATTTATATCAAATGATAAAAACAATTTTATACAATTCTAATAAAGACTATACAGGTCTCAGGAGCATACAAGCTTCAGATTATTAAATTATTTTTCATTCAACACATTCACTTACTTCATCTGTATCACCCCTTGAACTTCACTTTCTTTTGTACTACACACTTCACATGCTCAAGGTACCCTTTACTGTCTAAATGCGACACGCTGAGCCACCAGAAAGCCTTTAGGGAGTCAGGTGCAGTATACAGAGTGACAAAGTCCACGTACTGCCATGGTTGAGGGTGGATGGATGTGTCAAACACAGGGTTCATGTCGCATGTGAAAGCAAGTCAATATTGTTTTTTTGAAAGTTTTAAGCTACATGGTTTCTGTTGTCTTAACTTAACCAAACTGCGACCGTTTCACAACATTAACCACATGTTAAAAAGACGTTTCATACAGACGCTGAAGGGTAACTTGTTCATCTGCATGAGATGCAGAAGGCGTGACAAAGCGTCTGTATCTTATGACTAGGAATGATGGTGCATTCCATTTGACATGAGAAGTAGGAAAGTTGAAAATTTCACTTTCTTACGTCGGATTTCCAACTTGGAAAGTCGGGAGAACCGCACAACCCGACCTCGTGATCCAAGATGGCTGCTCTGAGTATCAACAGTTAGTGAAAGCTTTAGTTTATACTGTTTATTAGCCCTTTTATGTAATTGTGTCTATAAATTTTTGAACACAAAGTGCTGTCCAGCTGCCGTCTGTGGACGTGTTGCTACAGTGTTTAGTGAGTAAATACCGCACAATGCGTTTTTATTTTTATTAACAATGGCTAACCTGGCTAGTTGTAAAAAACGTCTGGCCAAACAAGGTTTTCCGACTTGTTAACTGGAATGCCGTCAACTCGAGTTTGACGTCATTCCCAGCTCCGACCTCCAACTTCTGAGGTAAAAGGAACGCACCATGAGAACAGGTTGCACATTCACCCTCTTTGAAGGCACAACCACACTCTGGAGTGTAGTTAGAGGATTAAATTCACACTCAATCATTTAGCAGACCCCACCGACAGCTACATCTCTCACTTTCTCCGCATCAAAGCTTTTTCCAACATGATGTGAGATGAAGCATCCTCTTATCAAGTTACACTGACTGGCTCAAATCAGCAAGGTAATATTTTAAAAGAAGATGCATTTAAAATAGTTTCACTTAAAATATGCTTTTTTCCCCCCCTTTTGATTTTATGTGTTTTGTTGTCTTTGTATCTGTAGCTTCCCTGTTTGTTTGTCACATCTGCTCCCCAGTTTACTTTTATCTGTACGTTTTTGAGGTGTTTTTGTTTATTTTTTTAAATCATGCTGGGGTTGGTTTCTCTCAATGAGAGGTTGGATTTCCTTTAAGGCTCATACAGACTACACGAATTTCAGCGTCGGCCGATAGCCGTACTGTTCAGACTACACAACTTGCCGTCTTGTGGCGGGATTCTTGAAGTTGTTGTGGCGTTCACACTACGTGACTGATCGGTGACGGGAAGTCATACACTACACAAGCTGACAACGACTGTCAACCGCCAGCAGGTATCCAAACCACGTTTTGTCAAGAAAACACATGAAATGTGAAACAGGAAATGACGCGACACTACATACGAAACAGCTGTTGTTTGTTATTATAAAAATAGCAACTATAAAGACAAAGAATATGGGACATGGGAGCTGCAGGTGAGTAAAGTGTTTTGTGGTAAAAAAGTAGCTGCCTGCTCTCATTGGCTGGATGTGGAGTCGGCCGACTCCTCCAAATATTTGTCATGCTAGATATCTGGCTGGCATCGCCGATGTGTCAGCGGTGCGTTGGGGAGCCGTTTTGATGCGCTGTTGAATAGTCCACACATAATGACTGGCGACCGCCGATCGACCACAATTTACAACTGATCACATCCCGACGGTTGCAGAGTTTGTCGACCAGCATATTGGACTTAAAATCGTGTAGTGTGAACTAGGCTTTGCTCTACCCAGTTGTATTCGGTTCCATGGCAGAAACAAATGCCCCAGTCACATTTTACAGTAGATGTGGTATAGATTAGATAAAATAGATAGGTTAGATTGATAGAGTTTATATATTGATAAAGGTAATTTACTGGAAAATCATCTGATAATCTGTTGATAGATAATGACAGGATTGTCTTTGGCTAATCAAATGAAGTATCTGATATATCAAAGTACCATTACTTCAATGCAAAAACAATAAAAATCCAATAGGCTAATGTCAAAGAAATCCAGCTCATTGATTTTTGATCCATTGACAAAATGGACGGCTACAATCAGAGACATAAAAGGGATTATCTCCTGGAGCATAAACAGTATGGCATAATTTCTGTTGGTTGACAAATTTATCATTTATAGATTTAAGAGTTTGACAAAAACTTTATTTTTTTTTTTTTTGCTCGTAAATGTCTCCAAATGTGCAATGTATGCAAACATTTTCCAACTTTGTACAAATTTCAAACTTAAATTTAGTTGTTGTTTGTTGGTAGTCTGAATTTAAGACATGGTAGTCAATATTATCAACATTCTTCCCGAGCGGACCTTTGTCTCCAAGTTCCAGGAGAGAGCCCTGCTGGACAGGGACATGCTAGCTATGGTTCATTGAGGAAAGAACTTTAAGCTTAAAAAATAAATATGTGTATTTACCAGGATGTACACTAAAATATTTAGTAATGAATGACACAAATCTTAGAAAAATATTAAATGTATCGTGTTGAATATTTAGTTCTAAACATGAATTAAAGAATTAGTCCTTAACGGTGTGTGTGTCTAGCCCCCCTGCATCTGAAGCCCTAAATCTTGCCTTTAAATCTTTGTCAGTATCGCATTATTTTTCTTGGGAGGAATTTCACTGCATATGACTGATCTAGTTCTACAGTTCTTATACAATTACAAATGCATTCATAATGGAAGCTGTACTGATAAAAATCAGTCACCCTGTAGACAGTGACCCTGGTAGTGGCTGCAGAGCAATTCCCTCAAAATTAGTTTTATTTACAGATAAGGTTCATCAATAATCACATGTCTGTTGGCAACCAGAAAAACTAACTGGTAGTGTGGTCTGAGGATTTTCACACTTTCACCTACAGGCACACAAAACATAAGTCTGTGGATTGATTACTAGTTGCATGAAGCAGAATATGACAACGTGCTGTGAAAGTCAGACAAACACACCTGTAAACATTTGGTTCAAACTAAGTTAGTTCAAACCACGGTGGTACCAACAAGGAAGGTCTCAGTAGCATTGAACATCTGAAGTACGACCGTTTTGGGAAACGGTCGTACTTCAGATGTTCAATGCTACCTTCTGTGGTTGTACGGGAAACAATGGGCTGGTTAGTTCTTCAGCTGTTTTCACTTTTCAGATGCTGTCTGGTAAACACCCTGGGAATGACAGGAGTTGCGTGGGAAATGTCGAGGTTTTGTCATTTTATTTTTAAATATGGCATAACTCGCTTGCTCAAAAAAGTCCATCTGTTGCAGAGCACAGTGTTTCAGGCTGCAGAAGTTGGAATGTGTCCGGGGGCACGTCACGTTACTCGTCCTCATCACCGCGGCGGATGGCGCGATGCCGTTGCTAGCAGCAGGTGTCCCGTTTGGCTCTTATTGCTCACAAGTCATGCTTGCTGCTATCCCATCTTTCTTTCTGAAGAAAATTTATATTTTTGGTAGCTTTGATTTTCCTTGCTCAGCTGCTTCTTTCAATTTTCACTTCAGAAACCCACTTTTGTGTTTGTACTTTGTACATATGTTAATTTCCCAGGTGCTGTCACTTCACTAGCTTGCTACTCCTCTGTGTGGATTGTGCAATGCAGCAATGCGCAAGTAAATACCCTGAATCCTTTCATAACATAAAATCGTCCATTAATTAATCCTTATGTAGATGTACCTACTGCAAAGTTAAGTGGCAATGGAGTGTTTATGTCAAAGTATTGTTATTTGTATTGTTAATTTGAACAACATCAAGTGTGAGAGGCTTAACTCACTGACTACTAGACCTACTGTGACTCAAAAAAACCCAGTTGTTTGTTTATGGTATCAGTTTACATTATGAGATCAATTTACTTATATTAAAATTATTCTAACATGACAGGTAAATTCCGAGCCCTGAAACAACTGCGGGCCCTTATGCAACTGCATGCCCTGCAGGCTACCTGTAGCAATGTCAAAAAAAATATTGTTGCTAAGTCATAAACATTCTCTCAAGTTGAATTGAAGAACTTTTCAGGGGGGGGATTGTCACTTTGATCTTCCTGACAGGTGCAAACATGTTTGAACTCACACGTGATTGTTAATACAACCCAGGGAAAGGGTGTTTATCCCTTGACATTCTGATCTATAAAAAACAAAACAAAGAAAATCTTACATCTGACCGTACAGATATTTTGCAGAAATCCACTTAAAGTCAAAAAAACTAATAAAAAAAACATTTTATGCATAGTTCAGATAAAAACATGTTAAGAAATTGTCATCATTGAAGTAACAAAACCAGGTTAAAGTTAAAAATATTTCATGTCACTGCTCACATCTTACTGCTTTTCCATGCTGAGCCAACTTCCAGTGCTTTCTCTCTGCAAGAAATGAAATCTTCTCACACCCTGTAAATGTGTAATCATGCCAAACCTGGCTGAGTGGGCCTTGAATTTACTTATGAAAAAAACTTGGCATGGCTGAATCTATATGGAAATGTAATCTCTTTAGTTTGCCAACACTTTTTAATTTAAAGCTCAGCATGAATTATGAAAGTCAAACACAGTAAACCAGTGGATTAATGTTTATTATGTTTTCTTAAATTGTTCTTGTACATCTTAGAAAATTTAAATTGCATCCTGGTGTGTACACATAGCTTTGGCTACACATCCTGCTGCTGCTGGATTTTTAAACAGTGTAATACCTTCTGCTCTGCATTTTTACAGTTTTTCCCCACACTTGCCTCTACATGACATGAGGCAAACTAACAGGGCCAAATGGAGTAAAGCCAGTGTATCAAAAGTTCAGCCTACTGCATGTTTTAAATAAAAAAAAAAAAAATTATATTCTTAGAATATTATTTGTAAACTTCTTGCTGGTTTAGCAAACATTAAAAAGTAGGGTGCTTATCAAAAAAAACAACTCCAGCTTTATGTGCAGAATAAAAAAATTTACCAAAAAACCCCCAAAAGGATTAAGACAAACTATCCACACACTATTCTGAATAACTTTAATTAGAGCAAAGTTAATCAGGATTATTATTATTTTTTTTACTTCCACTAAAAAGAAAAGCTGCATAACTGCGTCACAGAATAAGTACTATAACATGTTGAAATCACAAAATAGCAGAGTAAACAGATCTGAAGATAGAGACTCTTCTAAACCAGAACTATATCAAAGAAAACAAACCGTGGGAGAAAGAAAACCAGGCAAAACAGGTATATTTGTTAGCAGCTTGCATGTTCCCACTTGACAGTCTGCTGGGTGAGTTGGTCTGTGATTGGCCATCTTTGTTTGTCTTCAACCAGTCATTGTGATTGGTGAGATAGTTTATCCAGGCTGACCTGCTGTTATCATCTGTCACACGCTTGACTCCTGAGAGCTATCTGGCACTTAGCAAGTGTCGGGAGATGAGAAAGTTAGTACTTTGGGGGGGGGGGGGGGTTTATAAATGTCGGACGTAGCCACCGTGATCAACCATTTAAAAATAAGTTATTGAAAAAAAGAATAAATTCAGAACAGGATTAGAATTTAATATTTATGTGAACACAGCAAGAGACTGGACAGCGCTGATTAAATCACTTTCTACATGTTTACACTTGTTGAACAGGTGTATTAGTATTGGCTTTTTACTAATGAAGGTTATATTGCACTTATAAGCGTAGTTCTCGTCCACTTGAGTAATCTTCACTTCACTGCAGCCTCTCTCTGCTGGCTTCACTCTCTCTGTGTGTGTGTGTGTGTGTGTGTGTGTGTGTGTGTGTGTGTGTGTGTGTGTGTGTGTGTGTGTGTGTGTGTGTGTGTGTGTGTGTGTGTGTGTGTGTGTACTCAGCAACGGCAGAGAGCAGGATTTCTATGATTTCAACATGGATTTGTTATTCACAATGTAACATTAGCATAAGTATGGGTGTGTAGATCGTGAGTTTACTGCGCCCTTTCGGATTTTAATTCGTCAGAGATGCAGGATGAATATGTGAGGGTGGAAGGAGAAATGGTGGAGATTAAATTAAGGGAAGAGGAAAGACAAATGACAGGAGAAACACAATAGGAGAATGAGAGAGAGAAAAAAAAAGGAAAAGAGTAAGAGGTGAGAAATGGTGGGTGAATGCATAAAGGATAAGGGAGTGCGGGGGAGGATGCAGAGTGGATGGTGGTGGTAGAAAGAAAGTGAGAAAAAAAAGAGGAGATTGTGGGAGATGAAGGTGATGGGGGAGTGAGGGAGACTGAAAGGGTGGAGATACGTCATGTTTCACAGGGTTTTAATATGTAGTGGGCTAAATATTATTAAATTTTACCTTCAAATCTTTTATTTATGTTCGTCTTCAAAGCTTGAACCAACCGCAATGCAGACTGAAACATTTTCCCCTTCAGGTTTACTGAGGTGAGTCGAGGTCAAAGCAGGGAGTAACTATATCAGGTGATTTATGGGCTGCAAGAGGGTAGCCTCTTTTTCACATGTTAAAGTGTACAATTATGGTGTCATAAATTATTTGTAAAGTGAATATTTGATTCTTTAAGGCTTCTTCAATAAAAGCCACCATCCATGTACAGTGTCACACACACTCAAACATGTGTTTTCACATGTAAATCTCTGTACTTCTACTAAAGATACACACAGACACCTCAACACCACAGCATTATTATGCAGAATTTTAGAGATGCTGCATGATTCCCTTTGACTGTGTGCTTTACACACAACCTGCAGGCTGTCACTCACAGCAATAATTTCACCATTTTTTCAAGGGTTAAACAGTACATTTTCATCAGGCACAACTCTGAGGTGTTTAGTAAACTAATCAATGGCAGAGAAACTGGAAATAATTGCATCCACTATCTTGGAACACAAATTCTCAGAAACACAGCCCTGAAACAGAACTGGCCTACATTTGTGATGCAAATAATTGCGCATGCACACATCCTGCAGACACAGAGAAACATATTCATCCCATTGAAGTCGGGATTGTGTCCAAAGTGGAAAAAAACAACATCTCTTCAGGCAGTGATTTGGTTCAAAATAAAGATCAAAGATGTCTTAAATAGTTGTAAAAACTTTTTTTATGCAAATGAATAAATATAATTTCTCTTTCAGGTTTTCTGTTTAAAACAAGTCAGTATTGTCCCAGTTCTACACAAATTAACTCTCCTGCACAGCCTCCTCCGCCTCATCTGTCTTCTCGGGTTCCCATTAGTTTGAGTGGTAATAAAAAAAGTTAATCTGGTGAGCTATGACGACAGTTTAACAACCCAACCGTCACTCCTAGACAGCTCCTTCAGATTGTTGTTTGTCACCTGGAGCAGCAGGGATGGGCCCACCATCAATACAACATTTGAAAAGAAATGATTTATTTAGTTGTGCTGCCTTTTCTAAAAAAACATGTTGTTTGTCAGTGCAGTCGTCCTTAACATTCACTCGGTTATGCACTTTCAAACAAGGAACTACCCAGTTCAACTACAGTCTTTATTGTCGTCCAGTGCGCTGCTCTGCTGGAGCAGGTGTCCAGTAATTGAGCAGACACTCTATGCAAAACTGTCATGGCTCACAAATCTGTATAGCCCCAGTTAAGTAGGACCGTTTTTTGATCAAGAAGAAAAGAGTGCAAAACGGTGTCTCTGAGGGAGAGGAGAAAAGAAAGAGAAGTTAGAGAGAGAAACTCCTAAGCTAAGACATGAGGGAGAGCAGGAGCAGTTTATAGCATTAGCATAGCTACCATTCAGACTAATATGAGCCTGTCACAAATGGAAGAACCAAGACGCCCTCTTCTTCGATGTTTTTCAGCCACAAAAAGTGGACTGCAGGATTGATACTTTAATCGTAGAATAATGGTTGGAATGTTCTATTTTAAAGGACTGCGTTTTCTGCTTCGCATGCCGCCACTTTCAACGTCCAGGAAAAGATGGAGAGAAGATAGCATTTAACCAGGATGGCTACCAGATCTGGAAGAAGGCGTTCTTGGGTGCAAATTATACAATGACAATCGGGGGGTCAACTTTCTAGGTAAAGGAAAGGAATAAAGGAAGTCCAGTACAGCGCAGGCTGGGGGTCAGACCCCCCCCGATCCCCTCTGTAATTCAAACCATGGTCACTACTCTCACTCATCGGGGCGGCATTAGCTCAGTCTGTTGGGACTGACCGGCTTGGAAACCGGTGGGTCGCCGGATCGAGTCCAACGCGAACCAATGCCGAAGGTGCCCCCTGAGCCAGGCCCTGAACCCCAAACCGTACGACAGAGAACCAATGTCCCCTCCCAATGTACGCTCCCTATCATCAAGAAGGCCCAGCAGAGGATGTACTTCCTGCATCAGATCAGGAAGCTCAACCTGCCAAAGGAGCTGCTGATCCAGTTCTACACATTACATACTACATACACAGCAATCATCCATCATCTCTGCACCTCCATCACTGTCTGGTTTGGATCTGCCACCAAAAAGGACTGCAGAAAAAATAATCGGTGCCAACCTGCCCAACATTTCCAGAGTGAGGAAACGGGCAGGAAACATGACTGCAGATCCATCTCACCGGACACAACCTGTGGTAGGCGCTACAGAGCACTGTACGCCAAAACCAACAGACTCAGGAACAGTTTCTTCCCACAAGCCATCACTCTGATGAACAGCTGATTTGACCTGACTCACAGTGTCAGGTTACTGGGTTATTGCACAGGAATTGTTCCTGTTTACTGTTCACTTATTATTTATTCACCATTCTCTATTTCAGTGCTATGTTTATGCTATGTCATATTGTATATACTGTGTGTATACCAATACATACAATAATACACCTACCTCAGGTCATAGGTTTTATTTATTTTTTCCAGCATCCTTTGCACTATGCTCTATCACACTGTGTACATATGTACATGTATATCATATCCACCTTCAACATGTACATAATAAGAACAGTTTACTCTTGCATCCTTTGCACTCTGATCACTTCACTATTTGTCAATATGTCTATATTGTTTTGTTCATAGTGTGTATATTAGTGTTGTCTACTCTGTAGTTTGTGTCTGATTTTATTTTATTATTATTATATTATTGTATAAGTAAGCACATCGTGAGCAATGTACAATCCTGAGTCAAATTCCTCATATGTGCACACATACCTGGCAATAAAACTGATTCTGATTCATCAACGCTGAATTCATCCTCCACCTCATCCTGTTTGAGGATCTGTTCCACGCTGCAAAGTTCATGTCTGACACTCTACAGTCCCCTGCTCTTTTCCTCGAGACTGCCACTGACCTCGAACACTCGGTCATCACGAGTATAAAAGAAAAGCGCACAGAGGATAACTGGAGAGCCATGTGGAGCAAGGCAGAGGTCCTGTGCACAAATGTCAGTGTCAAGAGAAGAGGCAATCCCAAAAAACTTGCAATCTACAGGACTGATGAAGCTCCAGTTAAAATCGATCATCATCCATCCATGTTCTCTAAAGATGAACCCTCGTTCTACCGGTCATTGACAGACTGGTGAACGAAGCAGGTGTAGTTCTCATGGGAATGTCAGACCTCAACCCCAAGCGTGCCTCATCCCTCAAAAGGAGAGCCTTGTGCCCATAGCACTGCATTATGGGATCAGAGAGGAAAATCTGCTGGCTGAGGTGCACCAAATGCGCTTGCTCGGTGTATGTTTGACCCATCCATCCACACCGTTCACCTCGCTCCTTATATTCATCACCTGACTTCCTCAATTGTTCCTGTCATACGGCCGCAAGAGATCGTGGCTGCACAATCGATCTACAGCCATTCTTCTGGAGAGGCCAGGTTGGAAAAACTTGACTTGAGTTTTGAATTTCTGTTGGTTGAAGCTTCCCAGAATGCAGCAGCACTTCAGCAAATGTGCAGGAAAAAAGATAAAGATATGAGGAGATCCTGCCTGACCCAAGTCGATGCCAAGTCTAATCCAAAACTTCTATTTACTTAAATGTTGAATAAATATGTATCTGACACATTAAAATAACAGCTGTAGCCTTTTAGCACAACTAATTTTTCACAAGCTTTCAAACTGCATCATTTTCAAGTTTTATTTGACAGCGGAGCAGTTGAAAATATTGCATTAATATAGCAGTCAGGCAGCACACCTCCACCTTTTCAGACAGGTAACCATTTCCTGTCAATTACTGTTCACAGACTCATGTCATGTACAGCACAAAGTAAGATCATGACTGTTCACATAATTATGAAAAAGAACCAATTATTGTCTGACAATAGTTTGCTTTGCAACCCTAGACGACTTCTGTAAACTGCAGTATTAAACTGCCTTTGCTTTTATTTACCACCCCTGACAACAGGTCATGGTATGCACACTAATGGCAATAGAGTCAAAACCAGTTGGTTAATATTTCCTGCCAATCAGAGTTACATTTACAATGACAGATTTTATCATCATCATTCCTCGGCTAACTGCCTCCTTGAATCAGAAAGCTTTAATGTTATTGAACATAGTTCAGCGAGATTTGAGCGTCGGTCTGAGAACATTTTTACATACATTTCCTACTAACAAGTAAACCAAGGTGGAGGAAACTAAAAAAAAAAAAAAAAAATCAAATGAAGATCATTGGTTACCTAACTTAACCAATAAGAACACTCTTGGAAAAGAGATTTTTAACTCTCAAGAAGTTTTTTTCTGGTTAAATAAAGGTATAATAAAATTAAATAAAAAACAAACAAACAGAGCGATATACCTAAGTACTAAGTAAAATATAACAAATTGGTTAGCTAGCTCACAACGATGTTTATGACCGATTTAATGAGGCATTACAGGTTTGTTTTTAATGGAGGAATGACAATGTACCTGGGCAAGCTTGGAGGATGATGTGTGACCTGTAGAATCCACTATAGTCATACATCATCACCTGCAACTTTAGCAATTTTGAACAAAAAATGAAGTTACTTGTCAAAAAATACTTGGTGAACGGTGAGGCTAATCAACGTCGTAAGGCAACAAATATGATAAATTATTTATAAACACTGATATAGGCTAATAAAAAGTTTCAAACAGGTAAAGTGAAAATATAAAACAAATGGTGCTAATTAAAATTAGTCCTAAAAAAAACTCCAGCACCCGCAGTGTAAAAGTAGCTAGTTGAGGACCCCCTGCGCTCGAGAGAACAAGTATCGTTCTGTAGGACTTGTTGGAACAACAGAAACACTCGCAGCGTTACAGGTTGGTACAGGACAGTTGGTTGAGAACCTCTGCTTTAAAAAGGACCATAAGAGCACGCGCATATATGTGCACACCAAAGACATTTAAGAGCACTGCGAAAAGTAACAGTAACAAAGAGTTTATAAGCAAACTATTTATTACAGGAGTGCAGGACTGGAAGATTACGGTAGGTTGTAGCGTTTACTCACTACTACGCTATGCTCGTAAATCATTTTTCCAACCACAATTTGACAGGACCCATCTGTCACAGTGTGACATGCCATCAACTTGAAGATTACTGTTATTGTACAGTGTGTAGAAGACTTAAGAATAACAGCAATTGAAGAGAGTCTGAAACACTAGCAGGGCTCTATGATGTGGGTATTTCACTCGCATGTGCCCCTAAAAATAGGTATGTGCAAACCCCGACAAATGATTATGAGCAGTGTGTAAGTAGTAAGTAAAGAAACGTCTCTGGTAAAGATTATACTTAACCCCCACCCCACCTCTTGTGTTTCTTGAACTCTTTGGGAAAAAGGTTGGGTAGAGACCTGACTAGGCTACATTATTTCATCTTTTTTGGAGGAATCATTGCACCTGCTAAGTTGACACATGTCATCCACATTAACAATTCATTGCAACTGTTGAAAGCGTCTGATGTCTAACACAGCACCTTTTTCAGGAAGACTGAAAACAGCATTGTTCTCAATGTGACCTCTATCCTTCAGAGTTTCTCCAAAGTGATTTTAAAGAAGTTTTGAAATGAGTTGGTGTATTTCCTCAACTCACATAGGAACATGAAGTCCTTCACCTGAGGTGTGCACAAAATGTACTGTGTTAAATTGCAGTGTGTAATTCAAAGTTTCACATAATTGGAGATGTAGAGACGTTGACACTTAACAGTCTCTGTGAGTGCCTCGCTGTTGACATCCATTGAATAATAAAACCATTTACTAACAAAAGCACTGATGCTGAGAGGATTTTTTCCCTTTCCTTCAACCACACAGAATTATTATTTTGTAGTTACAGAGCATTACAGGGCACAAAGCTGACTGCACCTTGGCTAGAAACCTTTGTGTAGCTGCCGCCTCAGCCGTACCATTGCTAAGCTCACTGCATCTTGTCAATCTGCTCTGTATGAATTGATCTGCATTCATTCGTGTGTATCAGCAGAAGGTTTTGTGCAGACGCTGTTTCTTAAGCAACGTAAAAATGTGTTATGCAATCACAAAGAGGATAAACTCTAACAACAAGTGATTTACTTACTTAATCTTATTTTCATTTAGTTAATCTGTCAATTTTCTTTTAAATTTTTTGTTTAAACATGCCCAAGGTGATGTCTTCATATTAGTCGTTTTGTTGAACAGACCATTCACAAGCCAGTTGGCTTAACAGTCTCGTCTTCTACTTTAAGATTAATAAACTGGAAGACGGCCCTTTGGGATTTTGTCCTCATTTTTTTTTTTATAAAAACCTCTTCTTTAATAATCAGTTGATTAAAATGGCCATTATTCAGAAAACATAATCTATAGATCAATCAACAATGACAATAACCCTTAGTTACAGCTCTGAATATAAAACGTCTCCCCTCTGTGCTGTGACTAACATGTGTTTCAGTCCCAGGTGGGAAATTTATTTTAACATGTAGGCCGTCAACCCCCAAGGCAACAGCTGGCTCGGTCAGTCAGGTCACTTCCAGCTTCCAGGTGTGGAAGTGGAAATATAAACTGTGGGCTATTTAAAGTGCTGCCCCGTCTCTAACTCTTCACTCACTCACTTACACACACACAAAAAAAACCTATTCAGCCAATGAACTGGGGCTGGATTGATAGTCGGTGCGTGTGGAGCCAGTGGGTTGCCTCACTGTGCAGCCACGCTGGGTAATGAAAATTCAATGAAGTGCTTGGATACTCTTTCAGAGTCGTGTAGGAAGTGACGGGGGATGCTGATAGAAGACAGATTTTCACATGATCTGTGGGACTCAGCCCGGGGGTCAGAAGAGGATCTTTAGACTGTGTGTGTGTGTGTGTGTGTGTGCGCGTGTGTGTGTGTGTGTTGTAATTGCAGAACATACATTTATAATGTTAAACTAATCAATTTTTCTGACATATGTTTTTAAAAAAAAAAAGAATTTTTTTCTTCAATAAATAACATGGTAAAAAAATCAACATCTGCTGTCGAGCTGCAATGATTAATCAATTAGTTGTCAACTAATCAACTATTTTCTAATTGGTTTGAGAGAAAAAAAAAGTCAAATCTTATCCGATTCCAGCTCCTTAAAATGTTAAAATATTCTGGTTTCTTTACTCCTCTATCACAGTAAACTAAATATCTTTGGCTTGTGGACGAGAGACAAGACATTTGAGGGCATCATCTTGAGCTTTTTGGGAAACACTGATCGACATTATTCGCTATTTTCTGACATTGTATAGACCAAACAATGAATCGATTACAGTAATTGAGAAAATAATCAACACATTAATCGACAATGAAATAATCATCAGTTGCAGCCCTAGTCTGCTGGCTAATGTTGGTGATTGAGAGCAAATGGTTATATGAGCAAATCAGTTTGACTGATTTTTTAAATCTGAAATAATATACAAAATGTGAGCAAAACATTGAAAAAACTGGGATTTTTTTTGTCAAGAAAATGACAAGTGGCCTACTTTATATCAGACAGGAGCGCACACACACACACACACCTGTGTTTTTGCACTAGTCCAGCAGAGGATGAAACTCAATACTTTATCACCATCTTGTGGTAAAACAATGGAACATCATTGATCATTTTGAAATTGAACTCATGCTGCATATATTTGTACAGAAGATGGACAAATCTGATACAGATAATATGGGTTAATACTGCTGATGTGAAATGTCCATCAAACAGACTTTGCCTAAAGAACCAGAATCTATCAGCACCAATAATCACACAAGTTGACATACATAAGGTAGATAAAACTGACATAAGACAAAATTAAAATTCTGTACTGGGAAAACCTGTGCACGCGCACAGGATGTCGCTATTTGTATGATACTTTCCCTTCAGCTGCTTTTTAGTAAGCCAGGTCACGTGGAACGGATTTATTTAAGTGAATACAAATCATGAATGCACAGATCCTTACATCCTTGAAACCAATCACCTTGAACTACACGTTGTTACAGAGTCAACAACAGCAACTTACTCATAGTTCACCACCATGTAAATCAACAGCATGAAAGCATCACAATGCACCTGTCAAACAACAACAAAATCTCTGCTGATACTAAGAAATTATTTCACATTTAACACCGAAACAAATAGTCCTGCTGCACATGGGCAGATGGACATGGGAGGACAACAACCGGTCTCATTGGTTTATGGCCAAGCAGAAAAACAGCAAGTGAATAGAGAACTTGTGATCAGCATTTTAACAAACACAGCAGTGATCCTCTTCTGCATCTCAGTAAACAGTTTTGAAAGAGTAACAGAAGTAGAAAGAAACTCCAGCTTGAAACGCGACTGAAGTCTACAGGTGGTTTAATGAGAAACTCTACAAAGCCTTGCTGAAGCTTAATTATGTGACTGCATCAGGTGTTCAGCTGATGAGCAGAGAACTGTGGGTATAGGGCGGAAGAGTGGGTGGGGCATCTACAGTTCGCCCTGCCCTATACTTACTGTGCCACGCCTCACAAGCAATAAGTGACCGCCATTTTTTAAATGGCATGCAGATTTGTTTTTTTTCCTTTGCTTTAGCTAGCTAGCTAAGTAGCGTAAACTCCAGGAGTTGGTTTATTTCAGTAAACATACTTCTTTACTTTCCATCACTGGTAAAAAGTAACTAACTCAACTACTGTTAATACAATTTACTTTTGTTCTGTACTGGAGTATTTTCATTATAATGTATGGGCCACTTTCCACTCCTCTATATTTCAGATTAACAGACTGTACATTTGTTTTGTTTTTACTCAAAGACATTTATCCAACAGCTACTGTGCAGCTGATTTTACAAACAAATCATGTGATCTTCTGAAATATCACACATCGTTACTGATAAATCCGCCCTACTGCTACAACATTAAAATACTGTTTATAAGTTATATCAATTAATATAATAACGTAGCTCTTTAAAAAATGGGGCATCGTGACCTAAAGTATTTTCTTCGATGGCCCTTTAGTAATCCAGTGTCTGTTAGTGCATTTAAGGGAGATGCATGTACTGCCTGAATACCAGGGTGTATTTTCTGAGAATCCAATTTAAATGGTGGTTAAAACACCACAATTCACAGTCAAACTGTTTCTTTTTCATTTTAATACATTATTTCTAAAGAGAGGAGCCGTTTCAAGTATCATCACACAACTGACTGATGTGGCACAAACAATAACATAACGTTTCAAGAACACAGGGAAAGTGATAAAAAGGCTTTGTCAAGCTAAAAGTTAAAAAACAAATCTGCATTTCAGCAGTGCAGTTTTAGTGTGTCATCAAATCCAATTTTACTTTTGGCATTTTAGCATTTTTATTAAGTGTTGTTTAACAACATAAAGACAGAATCGGACAGTAACATTGTGGAAATGGTAGCTAAAGAAAACCAACAACAAAGAAACAAGATATTGCAAGAAATTAAAGCCTCGCGTAAATGTGCCTTTTGAACGATCAATTCCCAAACCTCAGGGTTCAACAACTCTTCCTCTGTAAGTTTGAATGAGCTTTATAATTAGCACTGTCTGCGTGCATTTATCAGTCACACTTGTTTTTTTATGTTGCAGTTAATAATTCTAATATTCTGTATACATAATAATTGAATTATATATAATAAGAAAGGCATATTCTGGATAAAACCCCATAATCCTGCTCAAAAGACCCTGCAGGGAAAAAAAGCATAAAATATTTCAGCGTAAAGGTTTGAGGTTGTTCAGTTTTCAAGATCCATCCACTTGTACACTGAACCCTTTCAAGTGGCCTCATCCTGTTGCATTGAACTATGGAGAAGTTGTGTTAAGTAGTAGAAGCCTCACAAGACATCATCCATACGTATATACCAGACTTTAGACAGTATTATAACGATGCAAAATGTTACTGTTTGTGTCAAGAATATGCCATCACATCGTTGTCCGTTACAGACATAGAGTGACAATCATAACATTTTCACAACTGGAGAACTAGTTTGGTAACATGGACAGAGATAGTTAACATGGCTGAGCAGACGGAAAAAGAGCAACACCCACATTATAAATCTAACTGCATCACCAGAAAATCCAAGGTGGTGATCCTTTTTGCTGAGCTTTTATTCTGGTGGTTGTTATGCACTGTACTTATCTTGCTAATTAAAGCTCTAACGATTAATTGATTAGTCATCTTGGGCTTTGGGAAAAACTGATTGGCATTTTTTAACCATTTTCTGACCAAACAACTAATCTATTAAATTAAAAAGATTAACAGACAATGAAAAGTTACAGCCCTACGCTCAATACTGTTGTATATGTACACAGTGGTTTCTGACAAGAAAACCTTTTCCATAATATATCCCCCTAGATAACCACTGCATACTGGTCTTTCCTAAATATATAGTGGAGACCATGTTCTAACTTAATTTCTCTTCTTATTCTTAATTGTTTTAAAATTGCTAAAGCTAAATTGTATTTTTGAAATGTGAGAATGAGAGCGACAGTAACACAAAGTTAAATCAACAAATACAACTCTGCACTCTTTCCATGGGTTAAAACACACGCACTCAACTTTAATTTTAGATGGTTGCCACAGTTACTTCATGATGTTGTTTTGTCAGATTTTTTTGTCTGTGTGTGCGCGCACATGTGGAGATACTTTCTTCTTCCAATAAATAATTCATGGTAAATAATCAGGTAAAACCTGGAAGACAAAAATTTCAACCTAAATTCCCCTTTGGTGCCCCAGTTCACTCTTATGTAGTGCCACATCTGCAGCAGATAAAAGCGGTAATTGGCTGGAGACACCTCTTTAACCAATAAGCGGATGTTAACACAATCAAAAGTTTGTAATGGACTGTAAGTCTATTCTAACCCTGCAATTAATGAACACATGGAAACAAAAACAGCATTGATCAAGGTCACTCATAATGATCGCCACTAGTTCTGCACCTTCTTACCAACATCACAAGTCATTATTCACTCCCAACACAGTGCTTCAAAGATATAAACATTTTTACAATCTTTAGAAAATAATTCACATTGAATGTGCTCAATCTGTCGCCTGGAAACAGTTCATTCCAACAAACGCCTCTCTGATAAGTTTCTTCTTTCTACTCCTCAGTAAAACCTCTTGTTCCTCTCCTGTCTCTTCTGGAAAACTACAGCTCCCACCACAGCGCACACTACGATTCCCAGCAGAGCACACAGCAGAAGCAGGAAGACCTTCCAGCCAGTGAGGGGCGTGCCTCGGAAGTTTCCAGTAGGATCGTCAATGTTGTCTGTGAAAGAAGAAGAAAGTCCATGTTCAATTAAATTTGATCTGATTATCACGTTTTTTTGTCATAGTAAGTCTCAGGAAATCTGCTTGCACCTGGTACCAACATGAACTTACAGTTATGGTAAAGAAAAAATTACAGCCACTTTTCAAATCTACTTGCTCAAGTGTGAATTCATCAAAGATATGTGGCCCCTTCTCTTCTCAATTTACACCACCTCACTGGGGCCGATCATTCGCTTGCATCGCTTCTCTTACCACTGCTATGCAGACGACACGCAACTCTACTCGTCTTTGCCGCCAGACGACCCTACCGTCTCGGCGCGGATCACGGACTGTCTCTCGAACATTTTCACGTGGATGAAGGCTTGCCACCTTCAACTAAACCTCTGTAAGACTGAACTCTTGGTCATTCCAGCCAAGTAATCTAACCACCATAACATCAAACTACAAATTGACTCCTCAACCATCACTCCAACCAGGGTGGTGAGAAACTTGGATGTCACAATTGATGACTAGCTGTCCTTTTCAGACCATGTTGCTGCTGTCTCACGGCCGTGCCGCTTTGCTCTATACAACATCAGAAAAAACAGGCCCTACCTCACTCAGTATGCCACCCGGCTTCTGGTACAGGCCATGGTCATCTCTCACCTCGACTATTGCCCTCCTAGGAGGTCTTCCAGCTTGCACGGTGAAACAGTACCGGGTGTTCTCATCTGTGATACCACGACGGTGGAACGAGCTGCCACATGCCATCAGAGCAGGGGTGTCCTTCTCTAACTTCAAGAAGCTATTGAAAACTCATCTCTTCCGAGAACACTTTCTCTCTAACATCTAACTACTAACCTAACATGCACTTCCTGTACCCTTCTTTTATCCCCTTACAATTCTCTTGTGTTGATTGCACTTTTTTGCTAACTCTTACTTCTTTCCCTACATGAGATACTAGTATTTAGGGCTGCAATGATTAGTCGACGTAATCGACGACGTCAACTATAAGAATTCGTCGATGTGAAACTTCATTGTCAGTTGTATTAATATTGGGATCATTGATGTATTCTCTGATATGTTCAGCATAAACAAACTTTCCATGTGGTTTTCTTGTTGCATTTGCTGAAGCTGCTCTGTTGTGTTTTCAGTTGTGGTTGTTAAGGGCTTATCTGGGTCTAAAATGCAATTTATGGATGTGAGATTCCTCTGTTACATTTAGTGTGAGTTATGTTTGTGTGTTGCCATAGCAACATACAACACAAGGCTTTTTTGTTTCCACAGTTGTCATCAATTTTATTTACTTCAAAATTAAAAAGCCCACTGGCGTCTGGACATCTGTGAGTAAAATCATAAAAATGAATGGTGATTTTTAGTTATATGCTTCAGTGTGTAAGTTTTAGTGGCATCTAGTGGTGAGGGTTGTGAATTGCAACCAGCAGTCCATTCATGTACTCCATGGATGGTCCCATTTCCTGAGTTATGAAGTCGTTCATCAGACTTCAGTGTGTGTTCATGTGCGCTCAAGTCGGAATGTGGAATCAACTTCAAGATTGCTGTAATGTCACTCTACCTTTAGGGGACTTGAGAAGGCTGACGCTGGGCTCAATTTTGGTCCAGTCCTGGTTCTCCTCCTCGGGGGTGTGTTCCACCATCAGCTGGTAGAGCTTCATAGAGATGATATCATGGTTATCTGTAAAATAATTAAATATATTAGCAAATGGATAGTGTTGGGCAAAGTACTTGGAGGAAGTAACTTTTTACTCCTTCAAAAAGTAATATTACTTGACTTTTTACTGTGTATTAAAAGTAATTAGTTACATTACAATATTACTTTCACTAAAAAACAGACGTGTAAAGCTAGCCCATTTTAAAAATCTTAATCTGAAACACTGCAGCTTTTCAAACCAGATGGTGCTGTACAGTATATATATGTTCGGGTTGTTATTTCAATAAACCTGCTTTGCACCTGCCTCAGATTTCTCTTTTCCCCACAATCAGACACACTCACATACACACCTAACTTACACCTGTGGTATCTAACTGCAAACACACCCTCTTGACCCGCCTCTCTCTGTTCTCCCACCTCCGTCTGCTTCACTTTCTCCATCAGCAGTATGTTTAAAGTCGCCTGAAAGACACACAGCTCGTCTTTATCCCCGTATTTTTCCACCCACAGGCCGTTATCACAGCAGCAGGTGAGCCACATGTCGGTTTGTAATGACTATCAGACAACCGAAACCAACTTCTGCACCCTGTGTGTTCAATGCTGCTTTACCTGGTCCGTGCTTGTAAAATATCTCTTTTACAATCTGTAATACTTTTAAAATTTCATAAAAAGCTATGTGAGGAATACATTCCTAGAAGGTGTGGAAGAATGTATTATCATTGCCACAATGATTGAACCTGAGGAAAATATAAAAAAAACAAAAAAATAGTTCATCACGTTGTGTTTGAAGACTTCCGAAGTGGATATTATGACTTCTTTATTTTAGGTGTTTATTAGTGTGCGGATTTCAAGCTCTGACCTACCAGAGAGATCTCCTGTAGCTGCTGAGGCACCAAAGAAATATCCAGTTGGAAGACGAACACCTCCGATGTCGATGCACTCCTTCCACTCATTCTTGTCTTCCACATCAACCATCACCTGTAATATATTCACTGGATGTAAGTGATGCTTAGAGTGCAGTTCTTCACCAAACTAAACTAAATTAAGAGAATCTATGCAGCTTTCCTATGAAAATAAAAAGCTGTGTCTACATACAGTAAGTCTTCCTTTGGAGTAGCGAATGGCGAGGTACGTGTCGTGCTCCCTGTTCCTGATCTCAGCAGAGCAGCCTCCTAGCTCAGACGAGCGGCCATCTTTGCCGTGGTCGTAATTCACTGAGCCGTTGTTCACCATAGCCGAAATGTACGGGAAGGAACGCTGGTGACCGAAAGGAAAGAATCAACAAATGAATCACAAAAAAACAAGCATTATATATGTTTATTCTAAAATAAAGATGGACAAACAAATATAGAAAATAAAATGTACGAAGCCCACATGATACATTTCAGCCCAGCTGGATACACACAGAGGCTACCTTCACACTGCAAACCTTTTTAGGATCAATTTTAAATTGGTGATCAAATCTGATGTTTTGTATGAATGCTCATAATTATTTAGAACAAAACTCTAACATCAATACAGTTTGAATTGACATCAATATCATGTTTTGAGTTACTTTATTCGTATCTACACTATGATTTTGGATACAGTATGTGTATTCAACTTTTGAATGAAGTAATTGAACCAAACTACGTGTTTTGTCAGTATTGGTCTTACTGTTCTCTATCCTACAAATGCTGGCAACATTGAAAAACTTTGATTTAGGCATTTAAAAGTAAGATGGATGCCTCAGGATCTGTTTTAATAACATGCAACCAGATTTTAGCTGTTCACTCATAGATAAGACAAAAATAGGGACTCTTTCATTTGCAATGTGGAAGTAGCATATTTCACAAGACAAGTTTTGGTGAAATAAAAACAACCTCCTTTAAGATATTTAACAATGTTTAAACAGCAAGATTACTTATAGAGAACCATCACGCTTAGTAATGTCCTTTAGTAGTAATTATGATAAATTTTTTTCTTTATTGCTGTAGAAACAAATGTGTGAAAAAATGGAAAAATAAAATGTGTTGGGTTTTCATGCTTAAAAAGTTTCAAAAACATGCCAATTTAAAGTGAAGAAAAACAAATGTGCATTGAGAAAAACATGCTGACAAGTAAAATCTGAGCAACCACTCACATCCGTCGCATCATCGTTAGAGTAAGTATCTATAAAAACGGCCAGCCCGTGGAAGAGAGCATTGTTGGAAAACACAGGCCCTGCAATGAAACAAGCAAGTCAATCGCCTCGAGGTAATACACTACACACTTACATCCATTCCGTGGAGGTCATTGCGGAAGGTATCCAAAAAAATAGCCAGGCCAAGATACTGATCTTGGTTTCCAAACACAGGGCCTAGGATGGAGGCAGAGATGAGGTGAGACATGAGCAGACAACTCGAGACACTGTTCTGTGGTCAGCAGTGATGACAGCAAGCTGAGATGGTGGACACAAACATCTGGACATGCAGAAATTAAGCTGACTGATGGAATGAGGACGATGGGGCTGCATTTCAGTGAGGGGGCGAGTGAGCATGACTGGGACAAATACACATCTTTGGATTTACTGTTTGAGTTGCAGCACTTTATACATGTCACCGTTACCTTTATCTGTACATACTGTTTTTAACAGCGACTCAGTCTTTGTTTTACTATATTGTGACATCTCTCTTTTAATCCATTAAAACAGGACAAAATGAGGAACAAAAAGTTGGATGAAATTTAAAGCTTGGGTAGGCGATTTACTTCAGAAGCTTTTTTCTCTATTCCAACAGCAATCAATAAATCAAATGCTCTGACTAAAAAAAACAATAAAAATAAAAAAAAAGAAATCCAGTATCTGTGGCTGTCACAGGACGGCAACAAGCACAGCCAATGATTTCCTTCAGTCCAAATGAAATGCCTGAATGGCCGACCTGCCTGTCTACCTTCCTGTGCACTCATTGTGCGTGACTACGGATGCACCAAATGTTCTGCCACCAGAATTAATCGGCTGAAAAAAAGCACTTTCGGTGTTCGGCCTAATAAGTCAAAACACTGATTAAATTTTACTGAACAATTATGTTGACATGTCGGCAGTGTGGAAGCATTTTAAAGCACATCCACTCCATCTGTGGCTGACTTCTTAGAAAAGGCAACAAACTGTCAGACCTGCTTTGAGTGTTTGTCACTCATTTCTGAGACGGCAATTAAGCTAGCCGCACCTAAATTTGGAGTGCACACGTATTCAAGCCTTTATGGTAACTGTAGCGAGCTGACCGGAGCTGACAGGCAGGTTAGCGACTTTATCCTGTCATTTTCTCTCTTTACAAAGACAAGTGTTGCAATAAGAGAGTCCTACCTGAAGAGAGGCTGTGAAGTCTTTATGTTACGCGATAGAACCACATACAACATTATTTATCAAATTGGGTCGGAGTTGATGAATTTAATTCAAGGATGCACATGTGACAACGTCCGGTTTTCAAAATAAGGCGTCTTTACGGGATAGAAATAAGATTAATTGGATTATATTCACAGAAAGTATAAAACATATTACATGTGTACATTAAAAGTAAATGGACACATGTAATTTACTTTACACTATACAAAAGCACTTTTTTACTATTTAATTTATGCAATGGTAAAAAAAACAAGGCAAAAATGTGAATATACTTGTTCGGTATTTAGCAAATTTTTTCATTATATTTGGCTTCGGCTTTGGCCAAGAATTTTAATTTCAGTGCATCCCTAAGTGTGACAATGTGTTTTGGAGAAGTAGCTTTGACGGGAGGTGGGGTTTTCTGGGTTGGATAATGACAAAATCTTCATTCATCTAACGCTGCCTACAGCAGCTTTACGATGACAGGTAAGGTCAGGTGTCCTGCAGTTGTCTAAAATGTGATTTCATAATTTAATGCCGCTTTTCCAATGAGCGATCCATCAAAATACAATAGCAGATTTACTTGTGCCGTGCAATGACCATATGAATTTCCATAGCAGAGCGACTGCCTTCGCCTTCAAATGGGCAGCGTCTATGTGCTAAACTGATTGGATCAACATGAGTGACCATACAGGTGAGTGGAGAGAAAGCAGTTTCACTGTGTTCAACTTTTAGTACTTTAGTAGCTCTGAGTAAATATAATATAATATGGTTTAGTCATTGCTGCAGTAGTTTGGTGGATGTTCTTACTGGAACTGGTTAGATGAGGAACAGCAGGTGACAGGTGAGTGTTGCACTTTGGGTAAATCCAAACTTTAATCTTTGATCAAGCTGGGTGAGTGTATTCCACAAACTCTGTAGTAAAGAACCATGGGCCTGAAAAAAGCAACATTACCTGGATGCAGTCTGTCCTTCGTGTACCAGATAGCGATGCCGTCGCCATGGAGATTCTTCTTTCCTGATCCATGAATTTTAAACTGCACATGCATCTCCCAGTCCTTCAGGTGACATGGCTGTAGATCAGAAACAGAACACGTATTTACTTTCTATGGCAGCATCGTGAAATAGTAAAGTGTTTTACAAAACGTCTATATAGGTATTTTTATTTTATATTTCAAAATACAAGTCCGCAGAAAGGACACTTCAGTCCAGCAACAACCACAAAATACATTTTTAGAAATGTCTTTTTGAAGATGATGAGATCAGATGTTAAAAAGTACACAATTCACCAAAATCAAATGTGAGCTGATGAGCAGTTATATCTTGTAAAGATGAAACAGAATAAATATCAATTTGCGACAACTCGATTTTTGTGAGGCTGAAGTTTAAAGGGAGCCAGGCTGAGTGGGCATGGCTTTATTAACCCGATGCAGAAGATGTACTAGAAATATAATGCTGAAATAGAATATGCTTGGGTATTAATAGTAGTCTGTCCTCACCACAGTATTCCAGATGGATCCCTGCTTGCTCCTCTCATCTGGAGTGAGTCGGACATATGAGCTCGTCACTAAAGTGCTTCCCCAGAAGTCCCACTGACTGGTAGGGCTGCTGCCAACACCTGCAGGACAAACAGATAAAAGGAAAAGACACAATCAGACACACTGGAGTTCAGAGTTATCAGTTAAAGTAGGCTGCGTGCTGCTTTCACTTAAGAATCAAGTTCCCGATATGTGTTCCTTAACCTGCACTTTTTTGCCCACGCCCTTAACAAACTTCTTTATCCAGAGGGAGTGCTGAGTGAGCTTTTCACAATTTCTCAGATATTTTGACTCATAACTAACATGCTAATGAACTCCACTTGCCTTGTTGTTAAAATGTGCTATACAAATAAACATGCCTTGTTTTGCCTTACTGAACTGTAACAGCTCTAGACGCCTGCAGCATATTTGATTAAGTACAACCAAACTGTGAATCGTGTTTCCTTTACTTTCACACAAAATGCATTCAATGACTACTTTTCTGTCTAAAACTGTTAAAAAACACATTCAAACTCAATAACCAGATTGAAATATATAGAAAATCTTAGCAGAATATTGATGTAAATGTTATGTTTACTTCTATGTGTGTAGTATTTGTTAAAAGTGTTGTTTAGAACTGAAATCTGAGTGTAAAGCAAAATGTGTTGTAGCAGAATTGTTCAGGTGTTTGGTACATGAATTACAGGTTGTGCAAGTACCAGTGTGACTGTTTAAACAACTGAGAAAAACGGCATTGCAGCACAGAAATTTCAGGAATTTCTTTTTTGTTTCAACGTTTTATTTTTACTATTTTAAGTTGCTACAAAAAACGTTCTGCATTCTTATTTTTGTTACATGTTCTTTTGTAGTCAATAAAGTGAAAATATTTAATTCTTATTCTATAATAAAACACTGATATATTTGAAGAATTAGTCAAGTTTTTCATTTATGTACAATGCTATAATTTTGTAGGTACGTGTGTTTTGAGTGACAATGTACATTTTCTGAGTGAGAATTGTTCCCCGTGTTTAATCGACCAAGCTAATTTTGAGACTTGTATGACCTGTTTTTGGGGTTTGAGTGAGTTTTGGAGGCGAGATTGGCCGGGATGCTAGTTGGTAATGCAGACTTTATGAAGAGGTTTGTAAATGTGCTTTCAGTTTTGACCATTGCATGTTAGCAACTGAATAAAAACTGTAAATGACCATACCAGTAGCTCTTGAGTTACACATAATCTTTACTTAGTATTTTAGAAGATGATTTTTCAGTGCAAGCTTTACAGTTTTAGATGCTCTGTGTATATATCCCGGCATTAATGAGTATCCACTGGATTCCATTGATTTCTAAATTGTATAAAATCCATAAGCAGATTCTTAAAAGCTTTAGTTGTGCACATCTGCATTATGTTTTCAGAATCTTCTAATAATTTTCTAACACACTGTCTAAAATGAATCCAGACTTGATGCTCGTTGTAATGGATTGCACACCCGAAGGAAGTTTCAACATCCTGCTAATAGAGAGTCATTAAATGGAAGTAATGGAAATCAACTGATGCCTGGAACATCAGAAAAAAACTGAAACATACAAAATCACTAGTATGCTCCAACATCATGTCGTGCTGTACGTGTAGCTAAGTTATTAAGCTGACATTTTAGCCGACAAATATTTGACTTTCTAATGTTACGTGCAAAAATGTAAAACAGGTCCAACGATACTGGTATGACGAAATATTAAGTGTTTGGTTCCTTGTATAAAAGCATTCTGTGGCGCAGATGCCCTGACTGCTTACATTACATTACACTGTAATTGTGCATATATGTGTATGTTTAAAGTATATATGTATGTGTGTAATATAACCAGCTCTTACGCTACACGCATACACATAACGTTATATACACACACACACTAGATAATTAGTTTGTATGACTGAGCCGATAGTCAATTGCATTAATTAGCCAAGAAGCTGCTCTTGTCGCTGAATAACTTCTACAAGGCGGCGAAAGAGGGAAGAATCGGGCAGAGCACCAGGTTAGCTAACGAGCTAACTGAGCCATGTTACCTTGGTACGGTTTCATTAACGAGTGCTCTCTCTTCAGATGTTCCGCGTTTCCGTCCGTTATATCACAGCACACAAGAGACAACTCGAGTATCAGGAAGATCAGTGTTGTGCTCAGAAATGCTCTAAAGTTCCCCATTTTGTTCAAACTGCTTCGGAGAGGAACTCTCACAGAAAAACTGTTTTTCGAAACTCCATAAATTGAGCTGGTCCCTTCTCTATTGTCGTCCGGAAATAAACCACACAAGTCCGACGCATATTGCCAAACTTCCTAAACCTGGGGGGTTTATTTTGTTACTTGCATATTGCTAAAATCATACGTGTATAAAGACCAAAATCTTAGCGCGACAAAAAATGAAAATTTGCTTGATATATTTTAATTGCGATGATACGGGGGAAGCGTTAAACCGTGTGTTTCCGCACGGAGGTTTTTTGTACATGGCGGAAATTATACCAGCCAATCAGAGACAAGCACATCGCAAATCAAGCCAATCACGGAGCACTTTGTTTGTCCGCTAGATGGCAGCAGAAGGCAACAAATAAAAACACAGGAACTGTGGTCTGTGTAGTTTTCTCTGATTCAGCAGGGCTACAGTGTAGTCCAGATGTTTTGAAAGTGGCTCCAAACTGTTCCAGGGAGGCTCAGTGAAAAGATATTACATTGGCTATCAAAAGGAGGGATCACATAGAATAGCCTAAATGTGTGTGATTTGGTTAAAGAGGCCAGGTTTGCTTTAGATATACAGTAGTTTGGGGATATTTTACTGTCCCAGAGTCAGAAATAGTAAATGCCTGAGGACAGACCTCTGTTTATATATTTGGTGCAGTCTGAAATTATGTCAAACAGCAATATTAGGTTGTTGAGTGTCTATGGCAGAAAAATAACATAATCATGATCCCTTACACATCTTGGACTTCAGCCAAACTAACCAAGCTTTGGCTGGGGGGAGGGGGCACAGTTTTAGACTTTGAAAACACATGGTGTAGATAAAATGAAACTTTAAAGAAACTTTTTTTTTGTATCATTAGTCCGTTAGTCCTTTGTACATTTTGGTTAAGGCATAAAATACATGCAAGAACAGATTTTGAAGTCAAGTGGCAAAATAAATGTAACTGTAGATATATTAGACTATATTTTATACAGAATCTAAGTCTAGTATTACTCCATAGTACATACGGTATATAATCACAGTATGCAATGAAAGTATGCATTGGATTCTTCTATGTGCTCTGATACCTTCCCACAGTCCAAAGACACACAAGTTTGGTCAACTGGAGACTCAACTGTGGGTGGATGTGAGTATGAATGGTATTTTGTCTGTATGTTTGTCAGCCCTGTGATAGATCTGTCCAGGGTGGATCCTGCCTCTCGTCCAGTGTTAGCTACTGTATGTTAAGCCCAGTGGTACCAGTAACCTGCATAAAACGCACGTGTAGCATTTGAGGACACAAATCATTCACAAGAATTGTTCTTTAAGTACAAAAAAGTAAACTGGTAATTCATGTTCGCAAAGTATCAAAACAATAACCGACCTATATCTGCCTTGCTCTGTACACACCATTTATGGTCAGAGGATTTAGCAGAAATATAAGCTAACATTTCCAACTGTACACATACTGTATTGTACCTCACAAGCTGCATATTTGCTACCTCTCACTGTGAGCACGGAACAAGCCTATTTTGCTGGGCAGTTTCAATAACTATACCATGAGCACCTACAATAAGAAGGTGGTGGTACTGATGAGTACTGGCTCAATCACTTGTTATGCCAGGGAAAAAATGGAAGTACTTCAGTTAGACTGAATTTTGGAACTTTTGAAAATACTTTCCAATACCCAGTAATTTGAGAGCTGAGAGTTTGTGTTGATCATTAATGTAGGTGTAGCTGCTGTCTGCAGTCCTCTCCTTCCCTGACACATCCAAACATGTCAAGATCTGAAAGCTTCCTATTATTTACAAAAACATTTATGACTGCAAGAAACTCAGAGCGTTGACAACATCAGGAGCAGTGTTTTGCTCTGCTGTTTTTCCGCAGCTGTGCAAGGTGGGTTATTATCTTTCTGTTGTGACCTGTGTTTTCTGACCTGGTCTTCACGGCATCAGTTACTGAAATGCATTATTATACGCTTACTTAAACAAACTTTCAAATCAATATCACTATAACATAGTTCACACAGTATTGCATTTCTGCCACATGTTTTATTTGAAACTACCACAAGGAGTCGCCAAAGTCAGACATTTGAATAATATTGCTAAAACAACATTTGCTATCTTGAGATCTCAAGATAATTATCCCATTATAATGGGAAAACAACATTGTTAAAAAATATATTGGAATGAATGGCCACTTAGGGTTTCTGCACAGTGGTAGTTGGTTTTTTTTTTGCACCGGATGAGGATGACTTATGGCAAATTAACTATGATAATTTTGATAATGAAGTAAGTAAGAACAGTTTATTTGTGATAATCTTCTAATAATCTTCTAACACACTGACTAAAATGAATGCATTGTACAAATGAAAAAAGTTTAAAGATCATGCTAATAGAGTGTAATATTATATGGAAATTAATGGAAACCAACTGATGCCTGAAACATCAGGAATAAAACTGAAACATCAGTATTTTACTTGATTTTATGCATTCTATTTTTTATTATATTATTATTATATTATTACCATTCAGCAGGTTTTATTTTCCCGCTTATGTTATTGACTGTTTATTATATTTGCATCTTTATTTTTATTTTATTTTTATTATTATTATAAAGATGGCTTTGTTAATTAACTGGCATTCTATCCCTGTTTTATGTCAGTTCTGTCTATTATCATGTAAAGCACTCAGTGCATGTAATTTCTTTATTGTAAATCACTTTGAGCTGTATTTCTTGCTTAATCTTTAAATATGAAGATATGATGATGAAGATGATGATGATGATGATGATGATTAGTATTATCTAATTGGTCATTAAATCTAGCACAGTAAGAGAGTTGAGATCATTGAGGTTCTCATTTTTAGAGCTGTCTGTCAACAAGTCAGGCGGTTGTGTGGCTGTCACACTGCTGGCGTCCCCTTCTCTCCTCTCACGGATGACAGCACAACCTACTGACTGATGTGTGTTAAGTGAGTCAGACAGAAGAATTACTCTGATTTTCTGGACACACATGACATGTTTTTGCAGTGCCAGCAAACTGGCAGTCATGTACACACAGTGAAGACACAGACAAAGCATTTTTACACAAACTGTTGTACGCAAGCAGAGAGAAAAGCAAGTATCCAGGATTAATATGCACAAAACACACAAGGTTTGTACACAGATACACGCAGTCTACACATATTAAAACACAACATACACACACACACACACAGAAAACTTAACGATATGGCTACAGACAAACATAGAATGATGAAAAGAAGAAAAGGACAGCAAAACACTGAAATCAACAAACTCAGAAAACAAAAATTCCGGTTTGTCTGTTTATGGCTTAGTCACCCATCAACAGAACATCTTATGATGTGGAATGAGACTAAACTCATTTAAGTGAGCGGTCCGACTGTAGATTTTTCTCTTGGTCTCACTCCACCTGAATCACACCATAAATGTCATTGCCGCTCCACCGCCAGCTCTGTGACTCACCAGTCTGCAGAAACAATACATAAAACTGAGCTTTTAACAGCACACTCTGATTTTATTGGGCTAAAAATGAGTAAGTGGAGAGCAGATTTGCTATCTGAAAATGTTTGATTCCACTGACAGGTTACAATTGAGTGTTCCCTTTTAAATGTAAGCGTCAGAAACACATTTTGATTGTTAATTTTTCAGTGTTATGCAACACTAGAACACACAGAACATGTACTGTTGCATGCCAGCATCCATTTTAAGCGATGAAAGTGAACAAAGGTAGTAGCCAAAGTTTTAGTGTCTTTTTTCTGTACATGCAGTGTTCCAGTGCACAAGGAAAACACACTGCAGATGGCTGTTTGAATCATACTGCCACAGAGGCAAACATACTCTATTTTAATACTGACAAATGGTGAAACTCAAAGCTTTCCATTTTTGTTATATGAAAAAATTTAAGAGTTCATTTTTCATCCCATGTGTTTTTCGGTGTGGTAGAGTGAGTCGTCCATTGACTGTAGGGCTGGTGGTCTGATCCCTGGCTCCTCCTGTTTATGTGTAGAAATGTCATTGAGTACCTTTGGCAAGTAAAAATATATAGATAAATACAGAAATTAATTAGCAATATAAAATTCACATGGCACAAAAACAATCCAACACGTCCTCCAAATTAAATGACAAAATACATCTTTTGTAAATGTCTTCCAGAGCAAAAAGGGACAGTGTGGTTCGTAGTTGGCACCTTAAACCCCTAAGCCAACTCGGCACTCTACAAAAGCTACTTTAAAGGTGGGACATTTTGGCCTTAATGTCATTTGTGAAACCTTTATATGTACAATGACTATGACTATGTCGTCCCCAGGCCTTGCCTCTCTCACCACATCTTTCTTCTGTTTTATTTTGATCTGCTGTGATTATTTGTTATTATTTTCTACCATACAATGCTACATATTTACACATGCAGCACAACCATGTGTATCTTTGTCTGGTGGTGATAATGCTATGTGTCCGTGATCTCATGTCCATTGTGTGACCAGTGTTCCTCTTTGTCAGTACAGTTTGTGTTTAAGCTGACATGATTTTAAATGTGTTATATATTACTTGTTAATTAGTTTTCATGCTAATGATTCAAGCTAATGAGTTTGATGAGAACTGTGCTTCAGAGTAGGCGGAATTCATTCAGCAGTGTTACTTTAAGGTTCAGTGTGTAGGTTCTAGTGACATCTAGTGGTAAAGGGCCCAAATAGCAACTCCCTTCCCCTACCCAAGTGAGCAGTATAGCTACGGTGCCTGAGACAGGACAAAGATGTCATCTATGAGATAAAAGAGATTGCCAGTCAAGAAATTAGGTTTCTTTTAGATATATTAAGAAATTATATAAATTATGTAAAGCCATATGTTTTTTAGAATATTATTGTTACTTTTTCATTAATAAACAACAGCCACATGAAGAAATGAAGTGCTACATGATGTCTCATACTCATATTTTACATCTTGGGAGGGTTGGCTCATCTGGACTAACATAGAAGAAAATGAAAATGAAGCAATTCTCAAAAACTATCACATCTAGTGCATCCAGTATGACCACTGACAGATACCAGGACAACGTAAGCCTCACTCTTTCTGCACCACAGTCCATTATAAACCACATAATACATGAAGTTTACAAAGGCATTGGCTGGGGAGGATCAAGGCTCCTCTCGCTTTCTTTTGAATTTTTTGAAATACAACAGAAACACAAAGTAGTACTGACAGACATAATTTCAGCTTGTGGTAAAACGGTGCAACGTTTTTAATGGGCATTTAACATGTGAAAGTACAAATTACATATTTGTGTGCACAGTGGGGAGGCAATATCCAATAACGTTTTTTAAATGCAAATTCGGAAAGTATTCATTATTGGTCACTTGATAGGCACACGGTCTTGTTATATATCACCATTAGCACTAAAAAGAAATACATGTTTTCCACCAGGGCAGTAAGATGTGAAGTTTAGCTACTGATCTGAGGTTCCCTGCTGTTATCATTTCATTATAAATAATATTCATCAGCTGTTTGTCTCAGTAAGGTAATGGTGCATTTCTGTCCACGTAACAAAGCCATAACAGAGTCTGGAGAATAACTACATGAAGTTACAATCCAACTACATATTTTTTCTACCAGCGCAGTAAAAGTTTAGCTGGCTGATCTGAGTGTGACATTTATGTCAAATTTCAACTTGATAAAACTTAGAAGCTCATTAATTAACTTTACAGTGTTTCGGTCATGCTAGAAGCATGGCTCTATGGATGGAAATGTCCTTCTGTCTGTTAGTCAGTCCACCACTTTTATGGATTATTGGATGAATTGCTATTACATTTGGTACAAACATTCTTGACCGCCTCAAGATAAATGGTAATGACTTTGGTGATTCAAAATCACATACTAACATACTATTGATACTAAATATGACTTCAAACTGAGTGTGTAATGTGTTACAACTTCATAGTATATGGATTCTGTGTACGCGAGAAATGACCGGATGTACTGTATAGTATTCTTCTGAAAATCAAATGTGAATGACAAACAATTGCCTTTACCATATTTCCCCCCCTTTGTCTTTAATTTGCCTTAAATATATATTGTAAAATATTACATTGAGTGGAAGAGGCAATATTGATTTAAGTTTGGGATAAAAGATTTTCATTCAACAGTGGCTCAGTTTTGTGATCGATACAGTCACATGATGCAGAGAACAGCTATTGCTTGACTATAACTCAGTGTGAACAGTGGTTGATTATGTAGTAGGAAGGAGTGGGGTATAAAAACACTGCCATCGAGGCTGACGCATCCTACTTCTCGCAGAGTCTGTGACCTCAGAACAACGCAATAGGTGGTTCCCACTTGTGCAGCTGGAGAAAATCTACTGCGGCCGCCAAACTCAGAAAACTGCGCCGAATGACGTCAAATGCACCTAGGGCCGGGTTTACTAGCACCCCGAATAAAGAGTACTAATTGCGTGTGCATTCTATGTGTTTCCCAAGTATGTGGAAATTGTATGTACCTGACCCATCCTGCCTAATATTGCACTAAGTCCTTGGGATAGCACACCTGAAAAACTGCTTTGGGAAGCCCCAACAGAAACAGCTACACTATACTGGAATGTCTATGAAGATTCTCAGTCATCCAGGTCATAGTTATCCAACGAAGGTTAAAATCAAGGGCAACTGGACTTGGTTGAAGATACTGGAAGACGTTTCGTCCCTCATCCAAAGGACTTCTTCAGTTCTGACTGACTGGCAGGGAAACTCTGCCAGTCAGTCAGAATTTATACCATTCCAGTATATCCAACGAATTTTAACCTTCGTTGGATATACTGGAATGGTCAGACGTGCAGAGTGCAAGACGTTTGGCCACGGCAGGTATTGCGTGACTCCTTTTTGTAACTGGGTCCATATCAGTCCTTAGGTCAGCCAACAGCTCCAGTATGGCATGGCGTGTGTGTGGGGGGGTTCAGACGTGTTAACAATTGCTTTTAGGCTTGTTAGATCACATCACGTGTAGTAAATAAATGTATTTGCATGTTACCCTCCCATTACTATGCACAATAAAACTGAAACTAGTGACGTGCGGATCGATCCTAAAGTATCGATATTTCTGATACCAACGTTTTCTGCTCTAGGATCGATATCTAAACTCAGTCATTTGGAGTGAGTGTGTGTTTTATTATAAGTATCTTACTGTCACCAGGATGGTCTAATTATACTCGGTTGATAGCAACTACTTTTCCTTCCGCCTGTCAAAGTCATGCTTGCGCTACAGCTCTGTGACGGAGCTGGGGTAAGTCACATTAAACTAGAAACAAAATATGTAAAAGCATTGGTATTGGTATCGGTATCTACAATACCAGCCTGGGTAGTCCTTGCTATTGGATCATATAGGAATTAAGTGGTATCGCACATCACTAACTGAAACGGCCCAAATTGCATATTCATTAAGGTAAAAGTAGTAAATGAACAACAGGTGCTATATTACACTTTTGAAAGACGTCATTCTCCATGCACACCATTAGTTGATCAGCTTACTTGTTAATTTGATGGTGATATCAAGTGTGCACACATTTTTACTCACGCAAACGTTTAGTAAATCTGGCCTGTAGTATGTTAGTATGTGATTTGGTGCACAGCCTCTGGCTTTGCATCTAGCACCATCATCAGGTCAAAACTCCCCTACCCTCACTACATACACACTTGGGTGTGGAGTGATCTATTATTTTTTATTAGATATTGATACTGAATTAATATTTGATAGAGAGACGGATCTTTGCAGCAGCAATATCTCATGAACACGGACAGGTCATTGAATCTGGCTGAGCCTTTAGTGTATGACGTCGATGCTGTATGAACGTCACTTGGCCTCAGGGGTAAAACCTCTCAGGGATGCCATCAATCTGGACGTATCACTCTTCCAGACAGCAGCACGGAGGCTGCTTTATTACTTCACCTTCATCTCTCATCAAACTCACACCACCTCATGGATGCAATGACCTGGAAATCCTCTGGTGTACTGCTTAAAATACTCCAACCTCTTGTAACTTCACTTGTGAGTCATTTCTATTTTTTTTTTTATTAATATTTATTTCTAATATTTCTTTTCTTATGCTCAGTATCTTTTCTGTTTTCTTTTGTGCTCCTGTTATTGATTTCTGTGCTCTTCTCTATCTTTTAATCAAAAACAGGTTAGGATCTCCAGTCAGTGCCATTGAGCAGGGCACTGACGTAGATCTGGAGTTGGTCCCCGGGCATTGTGCAGTGGCTGCCCACTGATCCCTTGACGGAGGGGTTAATTGCAGAGAATGTATTGCGCTACATGTATGTTTATGTGACAATAAAGTACCTTTCCTTTGTTTTCCTTTTTTTTTTCTTCTCTTCTTTTTCTGCTATCTCTACATCTATTGCTCTTATCTGTTTGTTGTTCTGTTTTTTTTTATTTATTTATATTTTTATTGTTCTGAATCAGACAGTGTCAAGCTTTAAATTGATGAAAGCTGCTTTTAAATCAAACATCAAAATCAACATCAAAACACGTTTTTCGTGAAGTATTATAACTTTATTCTCTACCACTATTACTTATTTATTCTTGAAATCTTCCCAAACTGTTTCTGTAATAGTCCATCATAGCATTCTCATTGATTTCATGGGAAAAAGGCCAGTAGTTTCTCAGGAAAGGAGCATCCCTTATTCACTTTCCATGGTCCAGTTTCTTTTAAGTCATGACCTTCCAGTCACAAACTGGCATCTGTATCCCCGAGGCCAGTGCTGTCCGCTGTATTCCCCTGTGGACTGACCCTTACATGTTATTTGAGTTCCTCATTTGATTTGGACCATTGTACATCTGTGTAAATGACAGCAGATTGGTCCGTTCTGATGTGGATCAGATGAAGCCAGATGGCTTTGTGGTTCAGTGAGTTTGGATGCTCCGATGTGCCATTATACAGTGTGTCAGGCAGCGAGAGGTAGGACAAACCGTAAGACTTACAGGAAAACAAGAAAAACAGCTACAGTATTTATAGAAAACAACTGGCCAGTTATCATGTGTACTCAACTGTTAACTGTGTGTCCACATTTATCAATCAATCAACTCACTTAATTTTAATTTTGTAAAATAAGAGAAAGTAAAAGAAAAATTAGACAATATTATAACTGGAGATCATATACAAGTAGAACATATTCATCATTTATGATTTATAGACCACAACAATGTATTCTGCATGATGTCTTTCTCTAACTCTATGGTTTGTGTGTTGTCATTTACCTGATGCTCCCGGTGCAAAACAACTTATTTTGTCTTGTATGTTGTATTGTTGCATATACAGTGTTGTAGACTCTTGTAGACTCTGTCTTGTGGCTACAGCTTTCAACATTAGTATTAAAGTGGTCATATTATGCTCATTTTCATGTTCAAAATCTTATTTAGGGGTTGTACCATAATAGGTTTATATGGTTTTATTTTCAAAAAACACCATATTTATTCCTCTGTGTGTTGAATGCTTCGGTTTAGCTATGGAATGATACATGTGCAACTTCCTACAAGATCTTTGTTGGGAGTTGCACATGCGCAGTTCCTAGTTAAGGACTACTAGCCAATCAGAAGCAGAGTAGGGCGGGTCATGAGAAGCCGGTAAACACGGCTTCGGTTCATCTGTATATCCCCTTACCAGCTTAGCAACATAGCCTGGAGCGAGAGTTTTTAGAGTGGTGAGTTATTAATCTGTAACAAATGTACCTTTCATCCATAAAGTTTTAAACTGAGCTCTACATCACAGTAACTGCCTGGAGGGTATCTAGTGTTTGGAAGCAAGAGGAGAGGCAGCAGGCGGACGTCTTGTCAATGTATGCTGCAGTGTTTTTCCACTGCTGTTTTTGAGGGCGTGTCGGACTAGTCACTAGGCGAACATTATGACGCGCTGTGACGTCACAGAGAACAAAAAGAAAAGGCTGGACTACAAACGAGCTATTTTCAGGCAGTTCAGAGCAGTGTTTTCTGTGGGAGATGGGAACTCCCTTTGGGGTGGTCTTTGGACTTTTTCACTTTGCAAACCTACTACATGCACAAAAAGGTATGTAACTCAATAAAGGAGAGGGATTTAGCCAAAAAGCATGACATGACCTCTTTCACACCTAAGTGACTGAAACATTTGATTTCAGTATCAGGAAAAATGATTAAACCTGAACTAAAATCAGATAAAACAAAGAAATCTCACCCAGCACAGCTTTACGTTTAACCTAATGAACTTTTAAGCCATTTAGTGCACATTTGGATTCAACCTCTTTGTTCTTCTTTGTCCCATTCAGTCTGTGATAGATGTATAGATGGTGACCATGTAATTAGACAGATCAATGTGGTCATGTCAGTGTATTCTCTGAAGCCATCACGGTTCCATGGACAGTCTCCTCAGGCATAATCAATACGCTGACCTTGTTTTGTTTAGCAGATTTCGGACCCAGGCGCAGACTACAGATGGTTGTAGATAATAAAAGAGGTTTATTTCACTAACAGCAGGGAATGGAGATGGCGTGGGCTGAAGAAACAGAGGTGACATGGAGTGGTAGCAGGTTCGGAGTTATGGTTTGCTGGAGTTGAACTAGTGAGGAAGAGGGTCCAGAAACTGGCAGGCAGGTAAGCTTGGTTTTTGAGCACAAGAGAGCAGAGGTTAGTTATTCACAAGTCCCTGGCTGAGTGCCGCTATGTTGGAGTTTACCCCGGTGGACGAGAGTGTCGCCTCCCTATGCCTACAGGGGGGAAAACACTCACTGTTGTATGTGCATATGCACCAAACAGCAGATCAGAGTATTCGGAGACCCTGAATGTCCTGCATAGGGCTCCAGGAGGGGACTCCATAATTATGCTGGGATGGCCGTCCTACTGAAGAAGAAAGCCTTCCGGGATATGTTATCCAAGAGGACTCCGGATGCTGTTGCAAGGTACCGATGGGCTCAAAGGGCTGCATCCTCTGCCATGAAAGAGGCAAAGCTGTAGGTGTGGGAGAGGTTTGGAGAAGGACTTTTAGTCAGCACCAAGGTGCTTCTGGAAAACCCTCCGCCAACTCAGGAAATATCCAAGCGGTGTGCAGTAAGGATGGGATGCTGTTGACCACTACTGAGGTGGTACAGTAACTGGGCAGTGGAATCCCACTAACACACCCTCTATAGCCAAGCCATCGAAGAGTAGAGCTGCTGCTCTACGAAAGGAGCCAGTTAAGGACATCTGATAAGGATGCCCCCTGGGCACCCCCTTAGGGAGATGTTCCAGGCATGTCCAGGAGGCTGAGGCATCAGGGATGATACAGGATTAGGTGGAGAGATTATATCTCCACAATGACCTGGGAAAGTCTTGGGATCCCCCTGTCCGAGCTGGTCAATATGGTTTGGACAAGAGAGGTTTGGGGTCTCCTGCTGGAGCCCCTGCGACCCAACCCCAGATTAGCGGTTGAAGATGGATGGCTAGATGGATAAATAATAGCTTTATTTATTTCGACCTTCTTGATACAGGTAACAAAGGGCTTCACAACAATCAATGTAAAACATAATATGGCATTATGCAGTGGCTTCCAATAATCAAAGAAATTCATATACAAATGTGTTGAATTACTATATCAAAGTATATCAACAAAACAGCAGACATCTAGTTCACTCAACATGAACAGTTATGACAATTTTACAATTTACATGTTTGCACGAATTTCTGTAAACTTCTTTATGTCCCATGTACACTTTATTTCTTTTTTTGCAATAAAGATTTCAGGAGGAAAATAAGATTCTGATTATTCAGACACCACATGAATACACCGTCAGTCACTTAAGTTAATCCTCCCTTTCCAAGCATGCAGGAGAAGCTACTGTGGCGACACGCTCCGGCGGCTCTTATGCTAAATAATACGTGTGTGCCATCGTTTGTCCAAATTTCACTTCTTTTCTTACTACTAAAAAACAGTCGACTAGTACTACTACTAACGTTACTTGTTGTTCTTCTTCTTTGTACGTATTCAGTAGTGCTGAAACACGCTCTGTGTCCGTTTCGGCTACAGTAGAAACATGGCGGTGGAACATGTCAGGGGACCTGCTGTGTATGTAGATAGAAATGGTTCATTCAGGTAATAAAATGATAATGGTTCATTATGTAAGGTCTTTATACACCACTGAAAACATAGTTATGTATACTATATTGCATTTCTGTCAGTAGATCCTCCTAAATATTACACACTGAACCTTTAAGAATCGAGATAGAACTGGGAACAGACTCTGCAAGCCTGATCTCTAGGGGCCCTGAAAGCAAAGGCCCTGTATCCTTTTGTTTTGAGCCTAGACCTTGGAATAGCTAGCAACACCCTACCAGAGGATCTCAGTGGTAGATAGGAGTGGTGGATAGGGAGATGAAAGCTCAGAGATATATTAGAGGGCCAGCCCTCTCATATTTTTCTTTTTAAAATCAATCCTAAAAGAAACAGGAAGCTAGTGCAAGGATGCTAACACTGGGGTGATATGGTCATAATTTTTGCAATGAGTTAAAAGTCAGGCTGCATCATTTTGGACTAATTGTAGACAATGAATTGATTACTGACAGAGACAGGTATATAAAGAGTTGTAATAGTCAAGGCGGGAGGAGATAAAAGCATGGATGAGTTCCTCCAAATCTGTGGCGGAAATTAAAAATTTGATTTTGGCTATATTTCTCAAACGATTCGTCTACACATCCATCCATCATACATACGAGATAGAGACAGATGACTGACCTTAGCACTTGACCTTAGCACTGCAGTAACACTCAGAAGTAATACTGTTTTCTCATTGTCAGCCTTCTCCACTGTACTCCCTGTTATATCATCGTGTTGTGCTTTTAAGCCATCAGTCATTTTAAAAAAGCAGATGACCCCTTTTTGTCACAGTAGATATCTCATTTTAGAGCAAATCTCCCTGAGTAATGAGAATCCATAGTTTGATAATTACAGCACATTTAAAGCTCATTTTAACACCTGCAGTCACTGTTAAGATTAGCTGATAAAACACACCCGGGTGACACAGACAATAATCACACAGTCTGCGTGTTTGAAAAAGATGTACAGTGAGAGAAAGATAATCACAAACATAAAACCTGTTATCTCCCAAGTGTTTGTGTGTACAGTGTGAGTATGTATCTTTCGCAAAAAGGAAGAAGCCTGGGTGGAGCTGCGGATGGAGAACAAAGAGGTGGAGTTCTGCTACCAGTCTAGGCAATTTGTTAGCATAAAGCTTAGTGTCAGGGCTCAGGTTTGGTGATTTTAAAATGTAATGTATTTACATTTATTTCATCTTTTTTCCTCTGTCTGAATGAGCCAATGTATGTCATGTGCTGCACAGTGAGAAAAAAAAGAGTGAAGAAGATAGTGTTTTATTAGCCTAGTGAGCTAATATTCAGTAAGGGATACACTAAAGCAGAACTACAACTTAAGCTCGCAGGCAGGGTTCGGGCCTCAAATTTGTCAGTTACAATTCGGTTCAGTTGGTTTGGGTACTGGCCAGTTCAAAGTCAATCAAAGAAACATAACTTTAAGTCCCTAGCATGCAGGTCTGATGTCAATGCCTACTTACGACTACTGTTGAATAATTTATATGCCTAGTCTTATTAGGATAATGATCAACATGTTGATTAGAATAATGTTTAAAGGTGTTCACTGAAACACTCGCTCAGCTTTATTACTCTCAGGCTGCAGCCTTCACATTTTGTAAAGAACACACACACAATTCATATTTTGCAAAAGCACACACACCCAGCCAGTTAAACAGTGTTGCTAATTGGCCGGAGGGGAAGTTAGGGTGAAAACCATGATGCAAAATTACTTAAGACATCCAAACGAGACACAATGAGGCCTTGTTGGATTCTCACATAAAGCTGATAGCACCTGGAGGCAGGCTCGATAAGAGTAAACTAAGATTTATAAATATAAGTGGCCTGGCCAAGGAGCGCCTGGTAAGTGTAAAAGACTAGATTTATGAATACAAGGCGAGAAGGCTGCAACTCTGAAGGTCAACATGTGATACAGCACACGAACCTGTGCTTGTGTTGATTTTGACGTTAACTCTTGTTTGTCTTATGCACATACACCTTTTGCTAATATGAGGATGATGTCTTACTTCTGATGTCACGTTTCAATTAAAAGAAAGAAGTGCTGTAGGGTAGAATACACAATTTCTTGAACATACGTGGAGATGGAAGTGGAGGTGGGTCTGACCCTAAGACCCACAAGAGCAGGAGCAAGACAGGATATATCAATCAATATAATACAAAGTTTGAGGAGCTCCTTGGACCAGCTCGGATACACATGTACTTGTTTTATTTGTTTATTTGCTTAAAATTATCACTCAACTTGAGTTAATTTGAACTTTACTGGAATCTGTCTCTCATTGAAAAGAATACCATTTATATTGAAAGGACAACAGTTCATTTAGAGGCAGGCTAGGTAAGTTTGAGAGACCAGCAAGAAACCGCACGATTTTGAAAGTATCCAACAGAGAAACTCCCACGCCCTCCCTCCAGGGCTACTTCCAAAGCCATGTCCCCAAAACATGTGAACGCGCATTGCTGACTGAGCGGTCAGCTGGAGAACAAGCCGAGTGTGACCAACAGAGAGGAGCGCAGTGCAGCGGCTCACAACTTGTCTGAATCACGAAAACACCTAACTTTATCATTATGACATTAAACAACTAACCCAGCTGTTAGTGCTCACTATCAATCTAACATGTTAATATTGGGTAGGTTTAAAAAGACTGAATTTGATTCAGTAACGAGCTGGCTAGCTAACTGTTAATAACAGGTAGCTGTGCTAACAGCTGAGGTAACATTGGGCAAAGCTAAAAACAGATTGATACACATTTTCCCGTTACCATCAGTGAAACTACACAAATGTGAATTTTGTGTTAGACTCATAACATGTGCGTTGTTTTGCATGTTAGAGCTTCCACAGTGACAGCATTGTTTGTCTTCATTGATGAAGACTGCCCCCCAGAGCCAAGCACAGCAACATCGTGTTGACCGCTGTATCACAAAAGTGATAGCTCAGCTTGAAACTGGCAAGAAGCTACCTCCAACAGTCCGGACAGAGCTTCCTGATATCCATTTGCTGCTCAGAGAGTTGAGTCACCTTGAACTACATGATCAGATTCTGTACAGAACCCACCACGAGGGCTCTCACAAGACTTACCAACTTCTTCTCCCTGAGCTGTCCAGGCCTCTTGTCTAACCAGAAAGCTCAAACTGTTGCAAAATGCGTATGTTTGGTACGTTGACAGCAAAACACAAGACACAGCGGCAAAATTTTGTCAAACCTTTGGTGCATGCGTATAACTGCACAAAGAGTGATGTGACAGGGTTCTCACCCTATGAGTTCATTTTCGGCCGTCAATCAAGGCTACCGGTCGACCTAGCATTTGGCTTAACTCTGAAAGGTGGTGACAACAAAACACACACAGTTTGTTAAGAAATTGAAGGCACACCTAAAAGAAAGCTACCGATTAGCATCCCAAAATGCTAAGAAAATAGCGGACAAAAACAAAACCAGGTTCGATCAGCGTTTCCCTCCTTCTGTTCTGGAGACTGGGGACAGAGGGTTAGTCAGAGCAGTTCATCTCAGAGGAAAAGCCAAACTTGCCAATAAGTGGGAGACAAATATTCCTGTTTTAGTGCAGCAAGCTGGAGTTCTCCCTGTGTATACCATCTGGCCAGAGAACAAGGAGGGTCCCTTGAGAAATGTCCATCGTAACCTCCTACTTCCTTGTGGTTTTATTCCAGCTGCCACAGAGACAGAGCAGCCGGCACTACCAAAACCACGAAGAAACAGAACGCGACAATCTAAGGTTCCTGACCCTGAGGTGTGCTTGCTTACTCTGATGCAGAGAACGATATTGTTGTTAACTTGTCGTCCCCCCCACCTACAGGAGAGACATACACATTCACTAAAATGTATGCAATTTCAAAACCGGATATGTCCCTAACAGAAACCCACCTGTTGATAAGCCTGTGGGTGGTAATAACGTACCTGTTGATATACAGTGAGTGATGCTGACTTACCAGTAGATAGTCCAAGATGCAAATAACCTACCTGAAAACGAATCTGTTGAGGATGCTCCATCTGATGTTGCTCCAGTGGATGAAGTAGGACCTACTGCTGACTCCCTGGAGAGAGGAGAGGATGACTTACCAGAACTAGAAATTGTCCCTGTACCTGAAAGCGACTTACCTGTAAAATGAGCCTGAAAAGTAAAAGGAATCTGAACAGGAGGTGGATGTTCCCAGACCTTCAGAAAGACACAGAGTTCCCCCGGAGAGACTACATTACACTCGGCTGGGAGGGCTTGTCACACTCTGCCTGTCTGCCATGCTGTGTTTTTCACTTTTGTGTTTAGTTAGCATTATTTTGGTCTGTTGGGTTTAGGGGGTTTGTCTTGTCTGTCGTCTAGTGTTCGGTAACCCTTGTCATGTCTGTTACCCCAGTGATCCCTCTGCATGTCTGTCTCTGTTTTGCCCTGCTCTCTCCCTGCCTGTGCCTCGTTAGCCTCATGTCTTTCACCTGTGTTGCTCCCACCCTGCTCGTTAGTCCCTGTGTATATATACCTGGTGTTTCTGTCTTGTCTTTGTCGGGTCATTGTATGTTGTTACCCTGTGTTGCAGTGTGTTTCTCGTGTCGTCAGCCTCACTCGTCGTGTCTCCCTGTTTCCCTGCTCTTTATTGGATTTTGGATGTTGGATTTCTGTTGGATAACCTTTGTTTTTGGACTCTGTCATAACCCACTCAGTTTGTAAGTGTGCTTGCCTTTGTTGAATTAAACTATTGAACTATTGTACCTGCACCTCTCCACGTGTCCTGCATTTGGGTCCTCCAACCTACTACCTGCTTCACCACACGAACCGTGACCCGACCAAAGATGGACCCAGTGGACATCGTTAGACTGCCCAGCACCTGGGAGGCATTAGGGGTGCCTAAATAACAACCATGTGTGCTTTCACAAAGTGATCCGGATCCTTATAACAAGCGGCGTAGAAAGAGAACGTTACGTGTACAACACAGACATTCAACGCTTATGTTGTGATGACGGTAGGAAGAAAAGAACAGTGCCGTACAAGGTCTGCGGCTCAAAAATCGATCCAACATCCAACTTCATCCATCACTACAGAACCCATAAAGAAAGGTACATTACGTTACTGTGGCTTTTTAGCTTACTTATAGGCTGGTCGAACGCATAGAGAGCTAGCGTTAAGTTTAAGCTACACCAAGTTGTTTGGCTGCAATTTGTAACTTTATGTGAAAACCTCTTAACATCCTGTGCCTTGTGGTGTTCTTTCAAAGTTTTACCGCCAACTTTTTGGCTTCAGTGAGCAAACTTATAATAATCTGATCTGGCCCAATTCCAAACATCTACATACCTCGAATATTTATTACTATCAGGCAAATTTGGTGGTTATCCCCCTATATAAATGGCCAGCCATTGAGTAGCTGATTAAAATCAGCTGAGTGAAAAGTTTGCAATACCTGAAATTGTTCTCTTATACAGTAGTCAGCATTTCCACACAAAATGCAATCAAAACAATTCATTAGCACCATGGATCTGTATTCCTCATACTGTTTAATATTTTTTGACTCATAATTTATAAATCTATTGAGTAAAATGCATAGGAGTAATAAAAATGCAACATACTGACTTGTGTCATCAGTTTTCTCCTGGCTGGAGTGTGGACACGATGGTTGAAATCCAGTCCAGCCAGCAGTAGTGGAAGAAGTACTCAATTTTCATACTTAGGTAAAATTACAGATACCACATAAAAAATGTTACTCAAGTAAAAGTCATCCACTATAAATCTACTCAAGTAAAAAAGTACCTGTTTTAAAAATACTTACACAAAAAATACACACCAAAATCTATTGATCTTACAAAACACAATCTATCTGTTTAAATTCACTCAAGGCAGGTTTGAATACATTGTGAGTTATAGTGAATCACAGATAAGGAGGACAAATAGGATAAGTCTGCGTTGCTCTGCTGGTGTGGTAGTATCCCCTTCAGACCATCTGACAGACACAGAACCCCATTGGGAATTTGGGTATGTTAAGATGAGACAAGAAGAGCGCTCCTCTCCCCTCCCAGAGGTTCACCTACCTGGGTGTGGTGTTGGAAAGCGCAGCTCTCTCAGGAGACAGTGGAGGCTCTGGTTGAGCTGCTCCGCCGTGTTCCACGGGCGGTGGTGACAACTCTGTCGATCATGGGGCTTCTGGGCCTCATGTTGGCGGCTCACGTGGTGGTCCCCCTGGGCCTCCTGCACGTGAGGAGGTTACACCGGTGGTTCATCCGCCTGCGTGTCGACCCAGTGAGACAGAGACGGCGCCTGATCGCTGTTCCTCTGTCTGTGGGTTCGGATCTAGCCTATTGTGGGAACCCTCTCTCTCTGTCGGTCAGGGTTCCCCTGGGCAGGATCACACTCGACGCAGCTGCTGGGCTTGGCCAGGCGGCTGCTCCTGTCCGAATTACTCCCTCAGACTACTCGTTCCTCCTGAGTCATAGACAAGATTAGGTCAAATGAACGAAACCTTCTTTGAACACTAGTTTATACCTGTGGACCTCTGCAAACCACATTAAAGCCCATACATTTAAGTTTACGTTTTTTAACCATTGTAAGATAATTTTTCCTTGTTTTATATGTGCACAAGGTGGAGTGAATGGGAATACGGTCAGTCTGTCGTTGAGCATATGTACTACATTTTACATTATATAGGCATTGTGAAAAATGTTACATTCAGTAAGCTTCAGAAGACTGTCGCTGTGGAAGATAGGGTCAGTGTAAGTATTTCCTTGGACCATGAAATGGCACATATAACTTTATTCTTTAAAATCTGTAGTTTCATTAGGTAAATTGGAAAGGTATTTCACCACAATACATTACAGTAATTTAGGTGAGATTTCAAAAAAGACAAGTGCTTTGAATGGAAGAGTGTGAATTTGACAAATAAGCCAGCATATTTGGATATTTTTTTCGTATGGATATTAAAATTTAAGAACTCAATTAATCAGTTACTTTCAGTGATATACTCAATGTTAATAATAATGTTTCCATGTATATTCTACAGCTCTTTGACGAGGCTGACCAAATCCATCCTTCAACAAGCAGCTTCTGTCATCGCTTCAGGGAGGGTTTCGCCAGTATTTTGCCAAATGTGCTAAAACTTGCAGGGGGAAAATCTTCCCTAGCAAAACAGTACACTGACACAAGAGAAGATACCTTGGCTGAAGATCTACCAGGGAGTGACAGTCACCTTGCTAATGAAGCTGACAATAGATCTGCTGTAATTACCGCATTGCACACATGAAAATTGATTTTTTTTTTTTATGCATTGCAGGAATTGACTGAAGGGCCGGGCTTGTCCTCTTGCCATCCATCTTCACAGAAACGATCGAACACTATATCACTATGAGAGGCAGGCATCTTGATTGTCCTACAATACTGACAACCTTTAATATTTACATAGCGGATGTAGTGCCGATTTTACCACAAAAAAGCCACTTTGAAGTCACGTATTTGTGCAAAAATCAGGTCTGCCATGGCATGTGTTTTACACTTTATTTTAAGCAGATTAAAATAACCTACAAGATATTGTTGCTTGCATGACTAATGTAAAATGAGCTTGGATGTATGCAAAAACAATAAACAAGGCACTAATGGTAGGACGTGACAAAATCACTAAGGCTACATTCTTAATACTCAATTCCAATTTATTTTTTTTCCCATATTTTTTTGTTTGACAGTTCACAATATTGTTTAAAGGTGGCCCATATCAGACCCCAGTGTGAATTGTCTGCAACCTGAAAGGGACCCCCATGCGCAGAAGAATAACACAATGTCACACGCAGCGTGCTATCATGCAGAAGTAAACAGAGCCACAGAGGTTAGCTCCGGTTAGCTCATACTTGCTAACCCTCCCAATTTCATGGGAGACTCCCGTATTTCATTGTCCTCACAGGTCAGATTTCTCCCAAATTATGTTCACATCTTTCTGTCCTTTTCATTACGGTCTCTCTCTCTCTCTCTCTCTCTCTCTTCCCCCCCCCCATGTGACTTGGCCTATTCACACTGTCTTAAAAAGATCAGATCTCATACGAGCAAAAAAAATCACATTTGGGTCACTTTGGCCTGCAGCCTGAACGTAGCCTAATATACACACATGCACAGTTGAAAAACTGTGTGGCTTCCCCACAGCTGTTCACCTGTGGCTCCCTCATATAGCCTATGGGTCCGTTCCGATCGCCCTGTAGTTCCCTGCTAAGTGGACTGCACAGGGTATTCGGACATTTTAAGTAAGATTCCAAACCGCAGGGAGCACAATATGTTCACTTTAAAGGGCACTGTGAACTGTGTAGGGAAGAAAGGAACAACGGTTCATCACTTCGCAGGAAGTTGACAAGAAAGATTACTCATAGGAGCGGCAAAAACTAACAATAGAGCAGACCACAGAGTTTGTATATCTGTAATTATTGTCATTGTAACTAATGTTATCATTATTTATATGATAATTTCAGAGGTTAGGTTGCCTAAAAACAACAATTCTCATATGAATATTTTTAAGAATGACGCCGCATTTCTTGTAAATTAATCCAATCACATTCATTCACAAATAACACACATTTTAATGGAATATAAATAGAAGAAGTTATGGAAGTATAAGTTTTATAATTGTATCAGTTTGTTATATTCAGTATTTAATTTTAGTAAATGTCCACAGCAGCAGAGGGTATCCGAGATATTTACGTTACCAGGGTAACACACGGCGGAACTGACGTGTGCTTTGATGATGCTGCAGGGTGTTCCGAATGGAAGAATTCTGTCGAGGGAAGTTCCCTTAATCGACATTCCCTGTGCAGGGAACAGGGAGTAGGGAGTACTGTTTATGTACACTGTGGATTGGAACACAGCCTATGTAACCACTGTGATTCCCTATGTATGGCCCCTGGTGCGCAGGTGGAAGAGTGTCACCCCTATACAACTTACCACAAACACACAACAAATAGCTTACATCAAAATTGGCTACAACAGTGGATAGTTACTGATTGGTTACATCAAAGTCCTTATCGGCAGCCATCTTGGTAACGGCTCTGGGCAGATATTTCGAACTAACAAGACCAGGCCCCTATCTGAATGAATGGGACATGGAGCCAGAACTGCACTTTCAATGGATCACTGGGAAATATTCCATATTAATGTGCAATAATCTCCATGAAGCCTGCCTCGCAGGTCTTCAAAGAACGGAGGCTGCTCACAATAATATTGCTACATATTGTTTGAAGTTCACGTAACATGACCCCCCACTCAGCATGCCTGCCTGCCTTTAAAGAGAGCACTAGAGAGAGGGAGCGAGAGAGAGAGCATTGCTCAGAGTTTCTTGTCTTGTCAGCGACTACTAAATTGTCCCGAGCAAAATTGTAATCAATAAATTGAAAGATTTCTTGGCAGGGCTTAGCCCCCAGTGTTTCAATAGCCTGGAAACGCCCCTGGTTCCAGCCACCACACATTGAACTCCAACATTACACTGCCATCTTTGGTGTTATGGCTTTCCTCACAGAGTTGTACTGAGGATTCTTAGTGTCATGTCATCTCTATAAAACGTCTCTGGTTACAAGCAATCTTCTTCTTCTTCTTTCTTATCTGTATTGGGACACTGCTACACCCTATCCAACCATACAACTGATGGACGAAGACTAGAACATGGCGATCAATGGTTCAGTATGGTGAAAGTAGACGGAGTAGGCGTGTGCCAGTGCACAAGCCTTGATGAAGCCTTCATAACAGCCTTCAGTATACATTTTGTTTTTAACATTGCATACCCACTGCACCTGAAAAAAACACTGACCTTCCTTCAGAGGCGCATTGTCAGTATTGTGGAAGAGGGAGACAAGCCGCTCCGAGTAACTTTACTCTGAATGATCAACCTCCTGTGGTAGGTAGTCATGCCTCAACTGCACCACTTCCCGAAGTGCACTTGAAGGACATGTACGCTAATGAAGTTAATCCAACATGTTGGACTTGTTCAAATTTCAGGAAGGTTGTTTTGTTCTGAGAAAAACTGAAGTCCACGAATATCATCTCCAGTGTGTCCACCATAACAAGGAAAATTCTGCTTTGTATGGTGTACATGGCACTAGTTCATTTGAAGAACTATGTTATTTTGATGTGACCAAGTCTTTGCCCTCAGACATCATGCATGATATGTTGGAGGGAGTTTTACCACCGTTCCTCTTCGTTCTCTTTGGTGTATGATATTCGAAGGAAAGCATCAGTATTTTAAGAATCTGACTAATAACTGTCGGAGCAATTGTCTCCTGCTCAAACAATGTTGGTAATTTTCGCCTATCAATATCTTGGGTGATTTTGAAAAGGTGCCTGGTAGAAGTATCAGCACACCATTATTGTCTCTACCCACTGATCTTCAGACTGCTCTAAAAGCAAATGGCAACTTCAGAGATGTAGAATTAGAGGGCAAAGTAACTCAATGTCTCTCTGAAATGACTGAAGACAACATCAAGTATGCTGTTAAAGTTGTGTTGACATTTTACATGTTGAAAAAAATCCTGTGTTTGGATAGATCAAATACATTCTTAACATTGATACCATGTGGGTGCTTTGCAGTAAAATGTTGATTCCATTGTCTTTTGACTCACATTTGCATGCATATCGTGTAAAAGTGACTGGATTTTGTCTACCCCTGGAGACGAGTTGGACCACACATTCCTTGACACATATAGTTGATTATAATCTGTATGTTAGATTAAGACATTTTGTATAAATGCTTTTTGGCAAGGGTAGATGAATGGAATTCTTAGTGTTGTGCAAGTATTACTAGAGAATTTTTACCCCCCTTTACACCTACCATAAACAAGTCAATTGATTGATTGAAGTAGATTGTTGGGGATTATGGTAGTAATCTTTACTCATTACCATTGACGGCAACGTTGCCCTGCACGATTGCTCTAAAAGTTGCGCTGTGTTTCATCAGCTTTAGGAACTGTTAATCTGCAATGGCCTTTTTCCTAAATCAGTTCCTAATCCTTCCTTGCCATGGTTACCAAGCAGTTAGGATAGGATCTGCCGGTTAGGAAGATTCTGTAATACGGCCCCAACTCTTTACCTTTCCAATGAGTACATTTTTGTTCCAGGACATTTTTTGTCACTATGGGTGCAGATATGTTCTATTAGAAGTACAGACAAGAAGGTACAAAAATGTACTAACGTTCAGAGGTACAGTGCTCGTACCCTGCTGGGGTACAGCTGAAATGACAAAGCATTTGTACCCTTTTAGGTCCATTCCTGTACCTTGATTTCTCTGTGTGTACATGCAAATGTTTAGTGTGTATACAGCCAAGAGAAACTTATCAGACCAAACACTACACCAAAATGTACACACAAAATCTGGATGAAAATCACATTTTAAACATTTGAAAGGAAAACTAGTAGCTTAACTGTTTGTTCTTGCTTCTTAGGGATTCAGTGCACAATAAGCAGCTTATTTGCATTTTATTCCATTTTCTATTCACTGTTTAATGAAGGTAATTCTGAGAAGGGCCACATTTAGACTGTGGTTAACTGCAGTGTAGGAATCTTTTGGATGTGTGGGGACAAATTATGAAAAATAAATTACAAACCATCCAGGTATAATACAAATATGGCATTTTACAGTGAAAGCAGAAAATAATGATCTTTAGATTAAGATTAAGTTACTGGCAAGTGGAAAAATGGTGGGAACTCCTATATGATGTTTCATGACAACATTGCTGATAATAACTTTTAATAGAACATAACATTATCTGCTTGTTCCATTAATAAACAAACACCCACACCACATCAGTCGTGATAAACCTTTGTCAAGTCTATTTTTGTGTTTTTTATGTGGAACTAGCAAAGCCCTCTAAGATTTAAATAGTTACAATAATAATAGGCAGTTACAAACTTACTATAAAGTGTATTTGTCATCATTTGAAGTTTATTTTGTTTCTGCATTAGAGAAAATATGTGTGCAGGTGCAGGTTTTTATGTTTTCATATAGCAATACAAAGAAACATGATCAATGACCTTAGGCAGTACATTTACATTCATTCATCTGCATTTTATATAACTACTTGTGAAAGCACATCCTTTCTAAATGTTGAATAAAATGAATCCACCCCCACAGAATTTATTTGGCTGTAAACATGGATTTGATTATGAAAACAAACATCACCACATGCAACATTAAAGCAAATCTTTCAAAACATGATTTCAATAACAACCAGGCCATATAAGTGAAAGGATAACATGTTGTCTGTCAAAGGTGTTGGTGGGCTGAAGGGTTGAGATGGGAACATTGTAGCCTATTAGAGCCAAGGTCAAGGTCACTGTGTGTTAGACATGAGTGACATGTATGATCTACTGCATGTCCTGCTCTCTCCTCCCACACTGAACTCAAAGTAAATCAAATGTGGTGGTACTTTCTTTCCCACTATCATCTCAGTGAGGGAAGGAACGCTATAGGCCAGGGATCAGCAAATAAGTCTGACATCGGGCCAAATTTTTTTCAAGCTGTTACATGGTGGGCCAGAACATTATTTCAGTCAAATTATTTCAAACCCTTAGATACTCATGTGCATGTTTAGCTCAGTGGGTAGAGTGCGGGAATCCCATTGGAAGAGTTGTATGATCCGGCGGACTTTTTTTTCTCTCCCTTGTTAAACAAATTGATTAGCCTATAAGGACACTTTTTCACATGCTCGCAATAAAGCACGTGCTGCAGTGTGTGTGCGTCCCGGCGTCTGATCCGTATTCATAAACCTATGGACACTAATTTTCATTTCCCTGAGGAAATTCAGTGGAATCCAATCACACGTTTACCGGTGGCTTTTACAGAGGTGTGTCAAGCAAGACAGAGACTCTTCCGAATGTCCTTCAGAACTTTTCAAAGTAAAAGTTCTCAAACTCAACATGAAGCATTGCTGCAAAAAAAGTTCTTTTGCTGTGAGGAAGCTATTATGTGAGTAACTTTTGCTGTCATCACTGAGATCTATTTCAGCATCTGCCGCTATAAATGTATTTATTTTTTTTTTTTCTGCTATCAAAGCAATCTGGCCACGGGCCAGATATTATTGCTGGCAGGCCAGTTCTGGCCAGCGGGCCGCCTATTCCCGTCTCAGGCTCTAGGCCATGAGATTATCCATATTAGTTTGTGAAGCCTACACTCTTTATAATGAAAGCTTTGGTTCATTTTAGAAATGAACAAAGGAGAGTATACACAAGCATAAAATTATGTGTATGGCTGGAGTAACATATGTAGCCGAGTGGTAAATATGTTTATATATAAGGTTTAGAATAGCTCTCAAACTTGTTCTTTGCTGTTTTCCTTTGAATGTACCACTCTAACCCAGGGGTGGACAGATAATCTGGCATACAGGGCTAATGTCCGGTGGGCCGATGCACCTTTGGGGGCGGTGTAACGTAAATTATTTATTTATTAAACTGTTTAAAAAATGGGCCAACGCCCATAAAGCACAGACAGCGGCCCATTGGATAATTTTCCAAACTGACACTGGGCTGGCCCAATCACATCTCTTACTGTTACCATGGCGACCTGTCAATCAGGATAGAGTGACTCGAACCCACGGCACTGTGTAAATTTAACCAGCGCCTTTGCTGTTCACTTTCTCTGGTGAGTACATTTAGTTTTAAGACTGTTGTTCACTAGACAAAATTGTCATCCCAGTTAAAATGACAGTTAACGTGAATTACAGATGCACCTAGCTAAGCAAGCTAGCTAGCTCCACCGTCTCGTCCAAATATGGTCATGTCCAGGGCAGCTGGTTGCAAAAACTCAACATGGCGTCACCCTATCGGCCAAACTCGAGGCTTCGAAACAGCAGTCCACAAACCAACGGTTGACGTGACGATGACTACGTGCACTTCTTATGTACAGTTTATTGATGTTGGCCAAATGCGCGAAAATAATCGATGCGTTTGTTACAGGGGGTTCCGGTAGCTTCAACATCAGCTGCAGTACCTGACGTAGAGCAGGCACAGGGACTTGAAGGAGTAAAGGAGAGCTGTAGCCACTGCCAGGCAGAGGAGGAGGCGTGTAACAGCGAAGCAGTGACAGGGCCGAGAGTGGAGGTGAATGGAGTAGCTCAACCTGTAGGCAGGAAGCAGGGATGTAGCAGACATGACTTTTTGAAATGGCTGATATTGTCCCTATCACATTTTTTAAAGAAATAGCTAGCAACAAGAAAAGTTCATAAAAAATGTTGCTATAAGAAAGGTTTATTTGCACAATAAGAAAACCTGCAATGCATTTTAAATATAGAAGAAATATCTGCATTGTCAAAAAAGTAACTTAAGCTAACAAAATTATAAGCTTCTGATTACTGCATTATATTCTGTTATATTTTCATATTCACCTGAATTTCATGTTTCCCTTCATATAAATAAAGACATTTACACCATAAATTGGTGCAGAAAATGTCTCCAGAATGCAGGAAATTAAGTGTTTAATGCTCAAAATCTTATGGGGGAGAAACCCCCAGACCCACCAATCATAGATATTTTTTCTAAAGAGTATATTCTTGTCTTTTTCTTGTGACCCTAATCTTGTGTAATGTCTGGTCTCGTGGGCTAAGTGTTTTGTCACACTCCTGATGATCTGAGCCCTTAAATGTCCCCACCACTTTTCAACACAGGGTGGAGCCCTTGGGTAGGGTGTGTGCCATGCCGTAGTGACGATGATGATTACTTCAAACATAATCATAACGCTATCGTAAAGTGAGACTGTCACCTACTGCTGGTGGTCACTCACTGTCAAAACTATTAAACTATTTGACTTTTTTTGTAGCTAGCATAGTTTCCTAATGCAGTCTTAACTTTGGCTAACTATCCTAATGGCTGAGGTGAGGTTATTTTGTCGGCATTGTGTTGGCTGATCCCACTCTGCTGTGAAAATGACGCGTAGGCTACTTGTACTCATAGGTGTCATTGGGGACACACACTGGGGATGCTGGGGACATGTCCCCAACACTTTTTCAAAGCTTTTGTAAAAAAAAAAAATCTGAAAAGTTGCTTGACACCAGAAATGTTAAAAAACATGTTAAATGCTATATGAAATTATTATTCGCACAACAAGAATTGAATAAGAATTTCAATGCAATTTAAAGATAGAAGAAACAGATCTGCATTGTCCAAAAAAGTTACCTAACCTCTAAAAATCAAGTTACTGATTACTGCATTATATTCCAGTATAATCTTATATTTTGAATTGTCACCTGCCACCTGAATTTTGTGTTCCCCTCGATATAAATAAATTTCCACCATAAATTGGTGCAGAAAAGGTCTCCAGAATGCAGGTGTTTAATGCTCAAAATCGTCTAGGGGAGGACCGTCATCAATAAATATTAAATATTAAATATTTTAATAGTTTTAAAATATCTTCTTGTCTTGTTCTCAAGACCCCAAAATTCTGCATCATCAGGTCTCATGGCCTAAGGGTCAAACCCCTATTCTGAGCCCTTAAATGTCCCCAACACTTTTCAACATAGTTATAGAACTATATGGTTGTGGTAAACAATACAGTATTTGGGGTGTTTTTTGCTCACTTTTTATCTCTCCAGCGTCCATCACAATTACATGCACATGGCCAATTATGTACTTTTATTGACTTTTAGGACAGCCAATAGCTACTTTCCTTACTGAGGAGCAGAGGTGGAAAGCAATGAATTATAATTCTTTGCATTACTGTAATTGAGTAGTTTTTCTGTGTACTGGTACTTTAAAGTAATTTTTATAATTTGTAATTTTACTTTTACTTACATTTTAAATCATGTCCGTTACTGTGTGTGTAAAAAAAAAAAAAGAAGCATGAAGCACGGACAGTGACTCTTGCTGCGGCGAACTGCAGTCGCAAATGGATCATGTGTAAAATCAGGAGCGTTGGGATTCATCCAGCCAGAGGGAAGGATCATCGACCGTTTCGAGAGGGAGTGGATAAGGCCATGGAGAGGAGGTCCCGGAGCGGCCCGGCGCGCTGCGGATGGTCCATGATTGTTCCCTACCAATATAGAGTTTTTTTCTTGCACAAGGATTTAATGAATACAAATTGGATTTAATATTCAACTAGAAGTAAATTAGTATACTATTATAATGAATATAGAAATTAATATATTAACATTATACTAACAGCGGACTATTGACTAAATATTATACTTTTTATTTAATGTTATAATATCATACAAATAAACTCATTTATACCAGTTCCTCCTCCAGGTTGTGGACAGAGCCTCTGCAGTGGATAGATATAGATTTAGCCAATGCCCCAAATACAGTAGAGTTTTCTGTGATGAGTGTTTACAATGTGACGTGTGTGTGTTTTTGGACCGGTGGTATTTCTTCAAGGTTAATACTGTACAAATTGTGTGTTTAATGCTGTGACTTGTTAGCTATTAACACATGGTAGTTTCTGTGTAATATCCATAAATCTGGGCTGCAAATGATGTCGCCTAGGCAACTGGACTCCTGCATCAATACTGTGTTTACTTCAAGGACCACAATGAAAATATGTATTAGACTTTAATGTGTAATCCTTGACATTTTGTAGATGTGATGCTTTCTCATTGTTTCCAAAAAACTAAATTTAAAGTGTTTGCATCAAAAGAAAACTGCGCCACAGGGGTTTTAAATTAGTGGCAGAAACAACCTTCAATTCCAATTTAATTCAGCACCTAGCCATTAAGGGTTATTTCAGCAAAGACTAGAAGTTCACACAGGAAGACAAAGAATGGAGAAACTGTCTTTTAACATCTCCAGTCCTGTAATGTCTCTGGTTTACACAAATTATTCCTAATTACTCACATTATATTTTAACTCAAATGCTTTAAATGCCTGCGTTCCTCATTTAAATGCACCACAGAGACTTTTCTACACATACACACAGATTTAACATTCCATTCACATTAACTATCGCTGCTTTCAGAATACAAGAGAACCATGACCGAGTAACTCCCAGAATGTAATGAAGCCTTCACCAGATTCAAGTCCTCTGTACTAAACACTTTACTATGCAGAAAAATCTCCCTGCTTTTCTCTTAATATTCTCACCCATATTCTTCCCGTATAAAACATACATAAATAAGGCTGATGGTCTAATTTCACCTATGGCAAGACCGTTGGGGATGTGTAGCCACCGAAGTCTGAGGTAGGGAAAGTTATTAAATCAGATTTCATTAAAAAACCAAACTTAAATGAAAGTGTCTGGAAAATGTATGTAATTGAGCTATCGTTTCAGGCAACAGGATGAGTTGGATAGCTTTTAGATAGATTTTTTGTGTGCTTTAAATAGTGTTAATGTAATGTTCTTTGAAAAATTCATGCCTTCTAAACATCCATCCATCGTCAACCACTTAATCTGCGTACAGGGTTAAGCGGTAGAGCGCAGCTAAACCCAGCTGACATCGGGCAAAAGGCTGGGTACACCCTGGACAGGTTGCCAGTCCATTGCAGGGCCACACAGAGACAAACAATCACTCACATTCACACCTAAGGACAATTTTAGAGACACCATTTAACCCAGCCTGCATGTCTTTGGACAGAGCACCTGGAGAGATCCCACACGGACACCATGCAAACACCACAGCCTGGACCAACTGCGGCGCACACACAACAGAGCCCGGCACCCCACCACCGTGGAACGAACGACCAAACTGCCAAAACGCCACGCAATCATCAACATCAGCGCGCAAGTGACGACCCTGTTTTTCAGATTTCTTCAATATCAAATTAATTCAATGATTTTTGTTAGTACAGCCAATGGTACACAGTAAACATGAACTGTTATTAGTTATTAGATCTGTGTATTAACGAATCATACACAGATAAAAGGTTCAGTTATTTTTTGTTCAGCCTCTCTACACTGTTTCCACCTGACCTTTTTTTTTTATAAGTTAGAAGAATTTGGAAAGTTGTACGGAGAGCCTCCAGCTGCAGTAACACATGGATTAGGTGCAGTGATTAGGAGCATCGGACCACTGACCGTCTAGTGCACCGGTTCCATTGGCAACACAGCCCAGAACCACAACCTGCAGAAGAACAACACCTACTTCAGAATGCTGTTTGTGGATTTCAGCTCAGCATTCAACACAATCTCCCCCATGAAACTGATCAGCAAATCAGGCGTATATAAGCACACTGGCACACCGGACACATTAGCTCTTTGCTATGAAGCAAGGCACTCCAGGCGGGGTGAGGTGTGGCGGACCGACGCAGTGTTTTGTTCCCCTTCTCGGAGAACAAGGGTTACATACGTAACACGAGACGTTCCCCTTCATGGGAACTCGAACTGCGTTGGTGACGACACTATGGGAACGAGAACACCCACTATGCCATGCCTCCGCCTACCCCCTGCGTGCAGTAACCCGTAGGCACGACTAAGAGGAGCACAGGTGCCGGGTGCAGAAAGAAGGTCCAGACTGTAAAACAGGATGAAAGTGTGAGGAGTGGCCCAGCCAGCTTCCTCACACAAATCCTGGAGCGAAGCCCCTGCAAGGAGGGCCCTAGAGGCCGCCATGCCTCGAGTAGAGTACGCCCTTACGGCCATAGGTGAAGGTAACCCGCGCACCTGATAGGCCAGGTAAATGGTCTGAACGATCCAGTTGCTGATTGTGTGTTTAGAAGCGGGGGGCCCAGCCTTGGGGGACCCGAAACACACCAGCAATTGGTCTGCTTTCCTCCACCGGGAGGACCTCAGAATGTAAATACTCAGCGCTCTGACAGGGCAGAGCAGATGAAGTCTCCTGTCCTCCACCGTCACATGAGGTGGGGGATGAAACGCCTGCAGCACCGTAGACCCTGCCAACCTGGACGGAACCTTAGTGACATAGCCCGGACAGGGGTGCAGGATGGCTCTGACCCTCCCTGGGGAAAACTGCTAGGTCCCAAGTGGGAACCCTGGAACGAGTCACGGGTCTCATCCTCCGGGCTCCACGGAGGAAGTGCACGAAAAGTGGAAGCCTCCCCAGAGTCTCTAGAGACACAAACAGGTCCACATCTATGGGGCCGAACCTTCCGCACAATAACTCCACCACCTCAGGGTGGAGTCTCCATTCCCCGGACCTCAGCCCCTGTCTCGACAGCAGGTCTGCTCCCTGATTCTGGGTCCCAGGGATATACATTGTTCTGAGAGACAGCAGTCTCTGCTGAGACCACAGGAGGATCTGATGTGCCAGCTTGCATAATGGGTACGAGCGCAGACCCCGCTGGTGATTCAAATAGGCCACCACTGCCGTGTTATGGGTCCTGACAAAGACGTGGCGACCACAGAGAGCGGGCAGAAAACTCCTTAGAGCTCTGAAAACCATCAACATTTCCAGGCAATTTATCTGCCAAGAGAAATGATGCTCCTGCCAGGAGCCTCTCGCAAAGCGGCCGTCCATTACCCCGCCCCACCCCGTGAGTGAGGCGTCTGTCGAAATAATTGTCTGGCGACATGACGCTCCCAACATGGGACCCTGGGACAGGGACCAAGGTTTCCTCCATACTGACAGGGAACGAAGGCACCTGCTCGTAACCCGTATCAGACGGAACGGATTTCCCCTCTGGGAGAATCCCTTGGATTTTAACCACCACTGCAGGGCTCTCATGTGCAGCACGCCAGACGGGATTACGCTGGACACTGCTGCCATGAGACCCAACACCCTCTGACAGTGATGGTGCGGCCTAGCTTCACTCTGGTCACTGAGGACAAAATGGACCCGACGTGTGCAGGCGACAGGTGGGCCCGCATCGTAGTTGAGTCCCACACCACCCCTAGGAACGTAGTCCATTGGGCGGGCATCAGCACACTCTTCTTCGCGTTGAGCCGCAGCCCCAAACGCTGAAGGTGGGCGAGGACGACATCTCGATGCCGAACCGCTAACTCTCGAGACTGAGCCAAAATGAGCCAGTCGTCGATGTAGTTCAGTATGCGGATGCCCTGGAGCCTCATCAGGGCCAGAGCTGCATCCATGCACTTGGTGAACGTGCGAGGGGAGAGTGCTAGGCCGAACGGAAGAACCCGATAGTGGGCCCCCCAACTCGAAACCTCAGGACCTCTTTCCCTGGGCCCGCCGAGACTGAATGATGGTCCTCAGATCCATCTTCTCGGGGGGCTGTGGGCGAGAGCGCAGCCTTGCGTCCCAGGTTTGTTGATGAGGACCACGGGAAGCGACGCTTCACTTCTGGCTCTGGCGGTAGGAGCTAGACGTGGGCTGAGCTCGTCTCTCTTCAGCCGTCGCCGTCCTGGACCCAGACCGGCAGCTTGAGGGTGGGAGAAAGGTAGCTCGCTAATGCCTCCTCAACCCGAGGCATCGCTCCGTAGCCGCGCTTCTTAATCTCTGTCACATTGCTGTAATCCAGCAGAGGGGAAATAGTCAGCCATGCAGAGAAGGGTTTATTCCATGACTTACACAACTCATTGTGTAAATCAGGAAAGAATGTCAAGGACCGGCGCGGGGGCGGCGCAGACTGATGACGTCGGCCGAAAAAGCCTCGGTAGTCCCAATGCCCTTGTAGATGTCACGCTGGGAGCCCCATGACCGAAGCCGCCGGACCGCCTCAGCGACCGCAGGGCCCGAGCCACGGGGAGAGCACATCTGTCCGTCTTCGGAAAAATGAGCCGCACGGGACCTCAGCACCCTCAGGGGCAGGGCCTTGCAATGGCCGCAAGCAGCCCCCTCGAGAGCTGCCTGGGCATGCGGCACCCCCAGACAAGACACACACAGAGCATGAGTGTCCCCAGCCGTGATTTAGCGCAGGCATGTGAAACACACTGCCTGAAGTGCTCACCAGCCATCTCCTCTGCCAGACTTCCTTCCAGGTAAGAAATTTCCTCTCGTGATTGTACTTCTTTCGTAGTCTCAAACATGCCAGAGTGCATGCTGAATAGAAAAAAGCTAATGTGTCCGGTGTGCTGGCGTGCTTATATAGGCCTCCAGTTACGCCGTCACACGCTACTGTTCTAGCAACGCCAATAGGATTGGAGTAGTTTCATTCATGATTTCAGCCCTGCCACGCCCAGAGGCGATCCCATAGTGTCGTCACCAACGCAGTTCAAGTTCCCTCGAAGGGGAATTACTTACTGCTTACGGTCAGCAAAACCAAGGAGTTGATTGTTGACTTTACGGAAAAGGAGGCAAGGACACACACTCCGAGAACCTGTCATGGTCATCTCACACATCTCACATGTGAAGAAAGCTCAAAAAGTGCTGTATTTCTAAAGGAAACTAAATTCCCATGCCTTATTCTGGTCAACTTTTACAGAGGAGCAATAGAAAGCATCCTGACTGGAATTTCACTAACTGGCATGGGATGTGCACAGCCCAGGGCCGGTGGGCTCTGCAGCGCGTGATTAAAACTGCTCAGAAGATCATTGGCACCCACCTCCTAAGCATCCTCCTGAGGTGTATGTGCAGAGCCTAAATGATACTGAAGGACAGTGACCCACCCTGGTCACAGCCTGTTCACCCTGTTGCTTTCTGACCACCATACTGCAGAGCAGCTTTTACCTCCAGGCTATGACTCTTAAATCAAAAATTTTAGGGTCGTCCAGGAAAAAAGGTTTAACCTGGCTCAACTTTTGCTGCAACTTCATCCAGCAAGATGCTGCATTGGTCAATCAAATCCTTCTGGATCTTAATTTTAACTGGATTTCTTGGGTCACATTTCATTCTTAGTGGTACCTGAAGCAAAATGCCCAGTCATGCTATGAAGGCCCCAGGGGCTAGCATGGACCCTGGATGAATTAATTCCATATTCCAAGATGGCACCCTATTCATTAACATGAAAGCTGCTCATTAGGTGCATACAACAGTAAAGTAATCGCAGGATTCCTTACATTTCCGTGTTTTGGGGCCCACACAGCATGTGCACAACAGGCCTTCTCTGTCCAAGCCGGTTGCAAACATGCGCATTACAGACTTTCTCTGGCTGACTTCCTGTTGGTTCCCTGCACATATGAATGGGATAAAATAAGCCTTTCAAGTTGTTCCAAATGTTATTGATCCCTAAGGATCAAATTCTGATGATAGAAAGAGTCATTTTTGTGTGTTTGTGATGCTGATGCAAAAACAAATATCTCATTTCAGATTCTGTTTCTTCTCTCCTTTTCTTTCTTCTTCTCCTCCTCAGCCTCCTTGTGTGCACTGAGAGCTCCATTCATCTGTAGAACTCCGATAACAGCTGTTTCTTGGACTAAATGAAGTGTTTCAAACCCCTGTGACCTCTAAACACAGACATACACACACACACACACACACACACACTGAACCTAAAGCCAGCCATGTCCTGTGATGCCAGGCCTCTGCTGCAGTGAGATAGTGTTCAATGTTTAGCTGTCAGCCTCTGATGGATGACAGCTAAACATTTAAGTTGGAACATTGCACTAGAAAATCTCTAATGCCAACGCGTCATTGTAAGCAATGGTTAACTAAAGCTTATTGTCAATTATTCCAAACCAGACTGCAGATGTAACAAAGCTGTTGTGTGTGTGGTCTTATATTCCAAGTTCAAAGAAGGTCTGTAGAGCAGGCTTATGTAGGTGAATTGCTGCCTACCAAAATACATTATTTCAAATACCGGACCAATTTTTGTTTTTTACGTATGGCTTAATGTGTAATGAGAATCTATGTTACTAATTATACCGTAAAACTTTGAATAATAGCCCGGGCCTTTATTTGCTAAAATAAACTTATTAATTTTATTATTATTAAACTTATTATTATTTGATAACTTGTATAAAACTTATCAAATAATATCAAATATACGTCATTCATTTGATCTAGCTCCAACAGACAGCTTATGCGCTTTTATTTTGAAGTAACATCACAAAAATTAGAGAAATGCGGCTGAAGTTAGAAGGGAGCGATGGACAGGATTCACTGAATTGTGGAGAATCTAACCGATCTAAGGATGTGCAGCAAGTCCATATTGACATATTGATCATAGGGTTAAACATTAATATTTGTATTAACGATCTAAGCAGCTTAGAAGCAACTAAAGCGGGCAACCCCGCTGGGTTTAAGAGGTTTTATACATCTAAGGAACTTCTATAAAAACTAGACCAGGCGTTGAATTGAGGCAGGCGTTTATTTGTCAAAATGTGCCCTAAATTATATATATATATATATATATATATAGAAAAACAGATATTAAAAAATGCTGAATGAGAGGTTTCGCTGTCATGGTGAGGTAGCCAGTCATAGTTTGTAGAACCAGTAAAAGAAGCCAGTAAAAGTTTGGTTCAAGCAGTCTTGGCCTTTTTTTTCTTCATATTCTTGCGTCATCAGTAAACACCGGTTTCTTTCTGAATTGACAAAGTGGATGATGGCGAGTCAGTGCACTGCAAGACTGCTCTGGGGATTCCTAAAAAAACAGATCACGTCAAACTCTTGTCTTCTTGTTTTTTCACCACCAAGCACCACATTACCATAACAGCTACGGTGACAGAACAAGAATGGTCATAACATTCAATTTGTTTTTTTCCTGCGAGGCCAAAAGCACATGATCAAAATGAAAATCACAAGTTGCTTCTCAGCCAATGAAGCAGTAAAGAATGTTGACCGTTATCTCACATGTATGAACCTTAACTGTTTGACTGATTAGGTTGCGGTCTCTTACTGAGGACAAGAACAGACGGCAGCTTTTCTTCGTCGTGATATCTGCCTCCTGCGTCTTGCCCTTTTCCTTATTAACCTGCAGCTTTGTTTGCCTTCTCAATGAAGGCTGACTCATCTCAACTCCCAGAAGACACGATAAACCCTCTAATCTTCCAGCTTCCCCTCTCACTTCTCTCCACCTTACTTTCATAAAGATTTATGTAATTCAGACAGCCATGCAGATCCAAAATAGTCCACTGTCTGTAGTCATAGTGACGGACCCATGCGTATACACCAATCGCCGGCTTTAGAAAGTATTCAGTCTTCTTCACTTTTTTTAACATAAATATTTTATTTTGTCTGCAAAATTATTTGTATTTAAAATGTTGTTGTGTTGAAGATTTAAAATCATTTATGTGGTATGTATTCATGACAGTTTATTCTGTGTTTTGCTGTATTTTCTGTATTTAAGTACCACTGACAGATTAGGCTCTTCTTAGATCTGGTTCCATTAGCTATTCAAACCTGAATTTCTGCCATTTTATGCCTTTGCTTCTCACAGATTCTATGATCCTCTGTCATGTTGGTGAACTGTGATCTCCAGGTCTCTCCATAGATGTTCAATCAGCTTTGCCTGGACTGATGTAAGGTGTTACAGTATGTGATTTGGTCTGAGGCAACTCCAGCTGGTTTCAGATCATTGTTTTAATCTTAATCCCAGCCTCGGATCAGGAGTGCTTGGAGCAGGTTTTTCCTCACAAACATCTTAAGTCTGTTCCTCCCTGCTGCTGAGAGGCTTCACGACAATGTGTTGCAGCTACATCCTGTTTCAACGTATGGACGGTGTTAGCCAGGTGATGAGTGGTTCCTAAAATGTTTCACACAGAGCACTTGGCATTCAGGCCAAAGGGTTCCGTTTCTTCTCATCCTCTCTGTCCCATCATTGTAAAGCTCCTCGCAAGCTTCAACTAACTGTTACTTATTAGTGGTTTATGTTTAGATTCTCCCATAAAGGTCTGATTGATGGGACTGTTTCTCTCTTGTGGCAAGAAAATGTGGAAAAATATTCTGCTACATATCTGATTTTGATTTCTGCGATGTCCTTGTACTGTTTTAGCCAAAAATCTAACATTGAAGCTCTCTTATTTGTCAGTTTCATTATTCTGTTAGTTGTTTTAATGTACAGGATGAGTACTTTTTGCAGCTTCTTAAAACTTTACATATACTGTATCTGCTGCCTTTGAGAAATATGTGACTAGCCAACAACTGTAAATGTTACGTCCCATTTTAGCAAATGGGATATAAATGATTTCCAATCCCGTAATGATTTATTTGGGCATTTGAATTGATTTGGAGGTCTTGACTTGGGACTACATTACCAAGATGTGAGACTTATTTGTGACTTGTAACTTATTAAATTAAACAACACAACTAAAGGTCATAAAGTTACAACAAAGAAAGGAAATCTTCATCCCTTTCTCTTAGGCAGTATAAATGGTGTTATATCTCCCCATAAGAATAAGGACATTATTAAACTCTACAGCGACCCAAAAGCAAAGAGAAGGCAGAGATAAAAAGGAGACATGGCAAGAAGAGATAATGTTGGGCTACTTGAGAGAGTTTTGTGTTTAGGTGATAGGTTGCATTATGGTTGCAAGTGATTATCCAGCCTTTCCAAGGGGCATGATAAATACATAAAAACCCTTCCGTCAATCTCTTGCAGGGGATTGGGCAGAATGGGGTAGCATTAAAAGGGGAACTGTCTCTTTTTGAGATCCCAGGCTGTTGCTTTGGGGGGTTGGAGTATTAGCTGCCTAACCCCGTGCCTGTTTGACCATATTACTCGCTGCTTGACCCTGCCTGCCCTCTGCCTCTGCCCGTGGCATCCCTGCACAATCCCTGTGAAATACTGAATAAAACCTTTTGTGTTTCATTCCAACCTCAGTCTCTTTGTCTGCTCTTGGATCCAGTAGTGACTAAAAATAACAGAAAACAGACACATTTTTATCTGATGATACTTGTAAAAAGCACATTATCTGTACCGGATTCTTGTTTCAACAGAGTACTCGCTCAAGCTTAATGGAAGTGCCCAATTACAGCATACAGTATTTGCAATGGAATTTAATATTGAGAGGAAGCAGATGACAAACGGAGAGGAAGCACACGAAGAAGAGGAAAGAGAACAATGAAGGAAAAACAGAGGAAGAGGAGATTAAAAGCAGAGACTAAAAGAGGAGAAAGGTGGACGGATGGTTTTTAGAGATGAGGAGGGAACAATAAAGAAGAGAGGAAGATAGATACAGTAAGGAGGAAAGAGGGATGACAAAGTGCAGACAGATGCCATCAGTTAGTCAAGTCAAACATTTCATAACAGAGAAACTTGGGAAGTCCTTCAGACTTATGTAAGTCTCATACATGTCACTTCTTGTCTTTTCTGTCTTGGGTGTTATTTCCAGTGTGTTGATGAGTAAATGTCAGCTATTCATTTCTTTTATCCTCAGTCCAATTTGGCTGTCACTCTGAGAAGATCAGCCTGTCTCCCACTTTTTCTGTCTCTGTCTCTTCTAAAAGACATCAAACGCCACCAGCTGATCTGTGGGGATGAGAAGTGGATCAGAAGATACAGACACGTTTGTCACGTCATGCATATGTTTCTACTCACCAAGCCTGTCTCCTACAATTTAAGTTTACATTCTACTAATTTGCAACCGCAGAATGTTGTGATAGAAAATGTCTACTGCTCAGATTAAAGTTTATATTAATGAGGAAACATTTGTAATCCTTAAATTAGACCACAGAAATAATTAAGGGTATTGACTTGTTATGTTCTAACTCATTAGGGCATAAATATTTTCACAACATGATTTTTTTTTTTTTTTACTTCCAGGGATATGTTATATATTTAGGGTACTAATTTAAAAAAGCCTTCCTTTAACAACACTTGTGTTAAAATCTTAAAACATACACACAAAAGCTAAGCCTACTAGAGGTCTCAATGGGTCCAAAATGTTGGACCAGATCCAAAGCAGACCCGTGGAAAATCCACCAGAAATGGAAGTGCAAAAATGAATGTTAAAAAAAAAAAAAGAGAGACCTGATTTGAAGGGAGACCCAAGCACAGTCTGAGCTGATCCAGATAAACCCGAGGATAATTAGACCTGATCCTTGAAACTTAGGCAAAACAATAACTTGGTCTCACCTCTACTACTAAGTACACATACACATAAACTATACCACCTCAAATAACCCCACTCACCCCCAAGATTTGCCTTATGATAAAGAAAACGAGAACCTTAACGACAATAGGACCTGTTTACCGGTTCTTCCACCTCCTCCTCCTCTTCCTCCCTCAAACTGCTCCCTCTTAGATAATAATCTCAGCCCGTCAAAACATGTACCTCATAGGAGACCCCGACTATGTGGAGTCTTCTATTTTAGTCAGACAGACAACATGTTTCCAGCTAGGTGTGTCTATCACATATTCAAATTTCAAATTACTCCCCATGCACCGACACCGGCACTCTCCTTTTCTTTTGAGTAGGACAAACCTCAGCGGGGAGAAGGAGGGGTAATGAGGCGTAACAGGGATCATTTTGTGAAACAAGAAAGCAGCGTGAAACTTCAACTCTTCATGACGTTTTTAGATGACAAGTGAAAAAGAAGTAGGTGGCAAAGAGAAACAGAAACAATGCGGCAATGCGGCACAACTCCACAAGACTGGCATGGCCTGTAATGGTTCATCTGCTTCTGCAGCAGTGCCCTGCAAAATGGACACTGCAGTAGTAAAGGTTTTAATATATCAGCAAAAAATTATAAGGTAGATGAGCAAGAAAGAAGTGTCCTCTCCTCAGAAGGGATAATATTTGAGGAGCATTTGTGGGGGCAGATGACCTTTTATTTATCCACCAAGGAGAAATCAGCTTTGCATGCTTGCCGAACCCACCTTCCCTTGAGATATACATCCACAATGTGGCTTTAGTTTGTCCTTTATGGACTGTAAGTCAAAGGAAGGACAATTCATTAATGGAAAATCGAGACATAAATCTCTTCTAATCTACAAGAAAATGGCTGAACACAGTATGAGGCTGAATCCCCTGAACTCTACACCAGATGCGGAAGTTATGAAATTGAATGCACTTATTGACTGAATGTGTTATATTCACATCCACAGATTTTTTTTGTGTATACAATCAGAATGATCTCCCGCCTCACCCAAAATGCTCCTCCACTCCTGGGTTCAATCATGTGGAGAGTGAAATCTTTGTTAAAGGGCAGGTATACAAGGGTTTACGTCTGTCTTAAAACAATAGTCAGATGCCAATATGACCACTAAAAAAGATTTTTTAAAGCAATCAAAACATGTTTCCCTGTGTATATGGGAATCTGTCTATTAATTTTAGACAGACTTGTTAAATGTGAAATTCTTTAATGTTCGCACCACAATGCTTAAATCTAAGATGTTAACAGTTGATAAGTTTTTGAAACTTTGCTGCCAATGAAAGTCATCACACTGTCATCAGAGCAGGGTGCATAAAACTCAACTAACTATTCATATATTTTCTAATAAAAGTATATGAGGCTGTTTGGCGGTGGGTCAAAGAACAGATGGAATTTCATGAATAAAAGCACATTCTAATAAACCAAACACTGTGCATCATCTCTCTCCAGAGTCTCTATACACCTTCTAAAAATAAAATATTTTCTTGACATTTGATGTTCCTGTTAGTAGTTTAGCGGGAGAAAAAACTGATCTTAAACCTACACTAGCAAACTCATACTGACCTTGAATTAAATAATCAATAAATTAAAATGTTTGACCTTTAACAACACATGTCCTGAACAATTATGCTTCCTTATCATCTTAAACTCTTCATTTTACACTGGAATGTTCCCTCAGGGTTCTTTGATTCAGCTGATTACTTACATCAAGACAATTATTGTTTGTATTAAAATTCTTCTCAAATGTTATATTTCTATATGCAAATGTATAATTAAATATGTGCTTATTTGCATACATTTTATAGTCATAAAAACAAAATACGTTTTCGCCATGTTTTCAGGAATAAAATGTTAAATCTGGCTATGATTATTACATGAACAAACCACTCTGTACAAACCTTCAGAATACAGATAGGAATGACACTGGAAAGTTTGTTGTATGCAAGTGCTACTGAAGTGGAGATTTCTGGCTCAGAGTATGAGAAAAAACTAATTTTGAGAAAACGGCCTTTAAAGATATGTATTCTTTTTGACTGATAGATATCACTATGAAACTTCCCCAGTTGATTACTTACATCACATTAGGACACCTATTTTTATATTATAAAACTTATATTATAAGTTTTCTAAAGTGTTTTACTTAAATATGCAAATGAGGCAGTATTTAATGCTTTTTTTTGGTGAATTTAAGAGAACTCTACAGATGTAAATCGACAAAGTGTAGTAAATTAAACACCTAAATGTGTATTTTGGTGGTTTTCTTCCCACAATCTCTGAAGGTTTTTGAATAATGTTAAGATAAAAAACTTGTTTATAGCAGAGATTAAGAAGTTAATCAGCAAATGAAATGGATTTTCTCTTACTGACAGTGGAACTGAAATATTCTGACAATTAAAGCAATCAAATGAGCCATTACTGACACTCAGTACATGTTTCATAGGTGCTTACATTCACTGCAAAGGCATCATTAACATTATAATAACAGACAGTATAATAAAATATAGTGTGTTTGACGGTATATATAGACATATAGCGGAGCACAATCACATTCTGTCACTGTGTGCCTTCAGGCAGCGTGGCTCATTTTCAAATAGCTGCAATGATGCATGTCATTTCTGAGCTGGAGCTTTTGAAGGTGACTTGCTGTAGGCGAAAGCACCGTTCGTATGAAATAATCATCTGTCACAGTTAATGCTTTGGCCTGTCTGTTGTTTTCTGCTATGTGAATCCAGATTGACAGGTAACACAGTGGTAAGCATTGCACAGACCTGTGAGGTAATTTGAAAGGCAATTGTCATGTCAGTGTCATGAAAAATGGAGTGTTTTCACGCAGCATTCGATGATTTCTCCTGTAAAATCTCCTTTTCCGTCTTTCCCTCTCTCTTTTTATTCTCGTGTTGTCTATTATTCTCTCACTTTACCTGTTTTAGAAGTCACAAAACTGAATTGTCTTAAACGTGATACTAATGTCTTATCAGAATTTGATTAACGTGCTTAATGTCTAGTTTATATACAGTGTTATTTCTTTATTTGCTTCTTTTATTTTGAAGGTTTTCCTGCTTCTTTAAGTGTGGCACTGCATGCTTAAAAATAAAAAAATAAAAATAAACTTTGGAAATGCTCTTGAACTTGTGACTGAGCAAACCTCCTTCTGTAGCAAGTGGTGACTTAACTGCACTTGTAGAGGATCACTAGTGTCAATGTTTATGTGTGACCATTGTGGCTGATATTTTCAAAACTCAGTACTTACAAAGCCCTGTATGAAAGGAAAGAGAAAAGAGAATAGAATAGAATAACAAGTCCTCCAAATTAAATTACACAAATATGCATTTTTTGTCCATGTCCTCTCATCTTTGTCCTTATCAGCAGGGTAACATGATGTATATATATGTCATATGTGTTTTATGATAACACATGGAAAGGTTTGATTAGGTTTAGGCACAAAAACAACTTGGTTAGGTTAAGGGTAAAATAGTGGCTTGTGTTAAAATGACTACTTCGTTAAGGTTACTGGACCTTTGTTGTCATGGTGGCAAGAATAAACACGTGGTTAAGGTTTGGGAGCGCTCATGGTCATGTACAGGGTGGAGAAAGAAAATGTTTCAAGCGCTTTTAAAATACATCTAAATGGACTTTGAAATTATGAAGAGATTGGAAATGACGAGGTCTCTGTTTGGGGACAGAGGACATTTGTGCTCATGGTTGGCACCATTCAAATCCAAAACCATGCAAACTCAAACACAAAGATGAAATAAAAAAAGTTTAGATAATTTACTAAATTATTTTTACCACCTTTTCACAGGAGAGACAAGTGAGGAGTCACAGACAAAGTTCAGACAGTGAATACGGTGGATGAGACAGAACAGAGTAGAGAACGGAGTGAGAAATGAACAGAAAGAATGCAATGCAGGCAGAGAGATGAGAGAATATGTGAGAGAGGGAAGCGTGTTATGCAAAGCAGAGAGACGCACAAAAGGAGAGAAAGAGCACAGGAGACACGAGGGGAAGAGAGAGAGACACCAGACGAGCAGAGCAATATGGGAGAGGACAAGGCAGGAAGAGAGATGCTTGGCATGTATACAATTCTGCCACAGGTAGGAAAGCTTCACAAACATCCACGTCAGCCAAAATTGTTTGGAAGAGAAAACACAGGTAAATGGGACAATTATTACTGTTACTGTTTGTTGTAATCTTCCATCACAGTTTACACAAATACTTTCTTCGTTATGAGTATTATATTATAACCAACATTTCATACTGTTATCTTGTTTGGTAAGCAGTTAAAACTGATGAAGGTCACCTGTGTAAGTGAGTCATGCGTTGTTAGTGTTAAAAGCTTTTCTGCAGACCAGTTACGTTCAAGCAAATTACAATTTTCTGAGGCAGGTGAACAAACTGTTAAAGTAAATGAGGTGTGACATAATAAAAATATGAATAATTAAAAAAAATAATAGTATAAGGAACAAGTGTTATCAGTCAATGGAGGAAAACCCTGTTTTCACTCAAAGCTTCGTGCTACACTTTGTCTCCATGGAACCGGCTGGTAATAACTCGTATTTTCCAGTGACTGACAAGACAATGTAAGACGAGGTTTTGGCGAGCAGCTTCTCATGCGGTTGGAGTCAAAGTTTAGCAGCAGTTGAGGAGCACCTTAAAAGGTGGCAGCTCTATAATGGCAATATCTTTAGGTGTTTTTGCCAATTAGTGTTGGTTAACTGACTGAACCGCTTGGCATCTGTCTTCCCTTTTCCCCGTGAATGGCAGATCCTCATGGATATATGTGAGCTAAACATCAACCCTGCATAATTAAGTCCTGATTAAGCCGTTCGGTTGCTGCAGAGCCAAACACTTGGATACAAAACACCAGGGGCAACCATGAAGAAAAACTACGCTTGTAAACTTTGACAGCTGTAGCTTAGGGAAACAACACTTGGCCTCAGTCGGCCCATGATTTACTTTTTATTATTTAGCCCATTAGCATCGAGACACTTCACACCGTTGAAGCCAGCAGGGCAAACTAACCTCATTTGCACAACAGTGAAATTTTCCAGCTGTGTTAAATTGTTCAAAACCACCACACACCTGCATATCTACAGTTTGTCACTAAAGGGACATGGGCTCCATCCAGTCCAGTTAGTTTCTCTTATGTGCTGCTGTTGCTATGACACATAAGAGCTTGTATAGCCTTACATAACCAGTGCCTCTTACCTCTGACATTAGTTCCACGCACTTAAAATTGAATGAAGTAAATGAGTTGAGTAAATAAAATAAAAACTGCAATATGAAAAAGACTAAAACTAGCCAGTTAGAGTATGAAGCTTTATTAAAAAGGGTATTAAATGTAAAAAGCTATTTAGTTTCACATGCAAGCAAAAAAAGCTTTAAAGACGCTTTTTTAAATCTCTGTTTTTCGCCAATGATGTTTTTCTGCTGGTTTCATCGGTCCATCAGTCGGTTATTTTTATATAATTGATGACCCAACTAAAATATTTTGACCCAGTGTTAGACAGAACATGTTCAAATTTACTTTAAATCTGTAATAAATTAATTTTAAATTGTAATATAAAATAGCCATAATAAATAATAAAGTAGCTAGAGTAGATATTAACAGATCAAAACCATAATACATTTTCATTTGAGACAACACCCCAACAAAATAACATCAAGCAATCCATTGTCTTCACTGTTCCATTTGACAGCCTCAACAAGGAATGCTTATGTAACAATGTTTTTTGTTCTTTGGTAAAAAGAGGGTGAGTGTGTCGGTGAGAAGTGTGCATTTAATGTGTGCAGCAGGTTACGTACTACAGGTGTGATTCATTTGGTATTCTGCTAAAAAGAAATAAACCTTCATTCCTTTTCCTTCATGTTTTCATGCAATAGAAGGCAAACAAATTCTTTTTCACAGGACATCATAGGGTTTCCCAAATGCTGCATTGGTTGTCTTCCATTATGATGCAGTCTTACTGGAAAAGAGAAGCAATTACTGTGGTGGATGTTCTTCTTCATTCCTGGCGCCCTGCGCATGCCTTTGGAAAACGTTGAAGAAGTGGCCAAGGAGAAGGACGTCCGGGCTTGCTAGCACCACAACCCTGTCTCCTACAATTTCATACAAATGAATTTGCAAAAGCAAATATGTTTTGAAGGAAATGTAATTCTGACTGGATTACATTTTCTATTAAACACATTGAATGTTGCTATTTAATGTATCTGGCAAGTTGATACTGATTACATCAGTAAAATTTTCATTGGCAACATATTTAATTTTTCTGTAACAATATTTGATCAATTGTAATACAACATCCACTTGTAGTAACTGCAGCGTTGGTTGTGGTTGTGGTTGTGTTTAGGCACTGGCTGCAGTTGGTTAAGGTCATGGTCTTGATTTAATACAGAAAAAGTCTGCAGTGACTTCATTCACAATGTGTTAATTAACATTTAACTGACTTTCCCAAACCTTGACCAATGTGTTTTTGTTGTCTAATACTAACCACATATATGAGTGTGTGTGCTTAACATGGACTCTGGTGTATCAGTCCTGCACTTTGTATGCTGAAAGTTCACTACAACTATCTCCCTGCATCCCTGGTGCGGTTCATGAATGTAGCTTTTCAGTCACTCAAAGACACAAACTCTGAACACAGTCCAGGCACCAATTACGTTTGTCAGTACAAGGTAATTGGGGAAACATTTTAGCACAATATAAATATCATTTCTTGATGATAAGGGTGTTCAGCTGTTGCACTTTAGAGAAAAAATTAATAGATTTCACCTAAAGATTTCTACAGCATCATATCCCACCTACAGAGCAAGACACAACTCTTTCTGCCTATACTGGTATAACAAGTGCTCACTTCTAGTTACTGTATACAGTGTTGAAAGTGCTATATTTTGCCCGTACTTGATGAATCTGTTTCTTTAGCTTTGTCTCTCTCCAAGCACTGCAAAGTATGAAATTACCAAAAGCAAACCTCCCTGCTCATTCTGCTGAAAAAACACAACCTGCTCGCCAAACCGCAGTACCTCACCGACTGGCCAGACCAAAACCTCCCTGTGCAGGTGGAATCTGATCTGTACTGAAAATCCATCTTCTCTGGACTTTCTCTTCCTCTTGTTTTTGGCTGAGAAGTACAGTATGGATGGAGGAAATGTGCTCTATAATGAGAGTATTGAAGCAGAGCAATTGAATAAAATCGTGTGGGTGGAGAAGGAAAGTCTCCCTGTCTTTAAAACCATCTCAAATTGCAGAGTAAGAGGGTTGTGAATGTTGACAGAAATGGTCTCTTTTGTCCACAGGACGCCTGCTCACTAGTTCAGTCTGTGGACGGCACTTTAAACTCACTGACAAATAGTGTAATTGTTGGGAAAATGTAGAATAACAATTGTTTTAAAGCTTTTATACGCTGGAGCATCCTCCATTCAAAATACCAATCTCTATTTTAAAATCAGCCCATAACCAACTGCAGATATTGTTCACTTTTATAGACAGGATGAATGTTATTACTGTGAAGAAGTAATGCTTTCTGAGTTCAACACCCCTCTGCAATTAACAAGCTCAGGTGGGAGTCAGAAAGAAAGAAAGAAAGAAGCAGGTACTTATTGCAAATTGATGCTTTCTATTGTTTTATGCTGATTTTAACATGCTGATATTCAGCAGGTATAATGTTCACCATGTTAGTTTAGCATGTTACCATACTAATATTTTCTAATTAGTTTAGCAGGTATTTTGTCATAAAACGTATTGGACAAATACAATATGTCAACCAGATGATCCAATAGTTATTGGGTGAGGTTACAACCTGGTCACATAATAATAATAATCCTTATTTGTAGAGCACTTTTCAAAAACAAGTTACAAAGTGCTTTAACAAGTGTAAAGAATAATACAAAAAAAAAAAAAAAGATAAGAGCAAGAAAACATTGAAAAGACTAAAATACAGATGAATATAAAATAAGTAAAATACAATAAAATAAAAGGGATAAAATAAAGTCAAATAAGATCGGGAAAGGCTCTCCTATAAAAGTATGTTTTAAGAAGGGACTTAAAAGAGTTCACTGACTCAGCCGACCTGATTTCCTCGGGCAGGCCTCGGGGCCCTGACAGCAAACGCTCTGTCCCCTTTAGTTTTCAGTCGAGACTCTGGAACAGACAGCAGACCTCTGCCCGAGGATCTCAAGGTACGTGCTGGTGCGTATGGGACTAAAAGGTCAGAAATATAACAAGGCGAGAGGCCATGAAGAGCTTTAAAAGTGATCAATAGAATTTTAAAGTCAATTCTAAAACATACTGGGAGCCAGTGTAATGAAGCTAAAATAGGAGTAATGTGGTCATATTTCTTTGTTCTGGTTAAAAGCCTGGCAGCTGAGTTCTGGACAGTCTGGAGTCGATCAGTAGATTTTTGGG
>NC_060168.1:30563965-30571308 GCF_021292245.1 Micropterus dolomieu | reverse complement strand
CGAGGAGACATAGTTGTTTACAGACACACAAAACTTCCTATTTGACAGGTAGGATGAAAACCATTCTAGGGCAGTACCAGAGATCCCCACCCAGTGCCTCAGTCTGTCTAACATGATGTTGTGATCAATGGTGTCAAAAGCAGCGCTAAGGTCCAGGAGTACCAGGACTGAGCACATGCCTTCATCAGCAGACATTAAAAGGTCATTGGTGACTTTAAGCAGGGCAGTCTCAGTGCTGTGGTACTTCCTGAAACCAGACTGAAACTTTTCAAATATTGTGTTATTTTCCAGTACAGTGAGCAGCTGTTTGGACACAATTCTTTCTAGAATCTTTGCAATAAAAGGCAGTTTTGAAATTGGTCTAAAATTATGTGGGAGGGAAGGATCTAAACCAGGTTTCTTTAAAAGTGGGTTCACGCAAGCCGTTTTAAAATAATCAGGGACACAACCAGTTGATAGGGAGCTGTTGAAAACAGAGATCAAATGGGGCCCAACAGAATCTATTACTTTCAGTAAAAACTTTGTAGGTATTACATCAAGTGGGCTGGAGGACATATAGGCAATAAAAATGTTATAAATATATTAAAATTCCTTTTTAAAAACTCTACAATTGCCCTTTAAGGGTGCGTTGCTGACTTAACCAGTTACAGCTCAAAGTGGGTCGGCAGTCTTGTTTAGATATTTCAATATGGACCAAAGTGGTGGGCTAACCAACCAACACACCAACATTGCCATCCCTAGAAGCATGCAAAGAGCATGGCTAAAGGCAAGAACTGACCAAACACCTCACATGCTGGTCAAGAAGAAGAAGAAGAAGAAGTTTTATTTATATAGCGCCTTTCCAGAGCTCAAGGTCGCTTGAAAGGGGCAGTGAATTCCATAATTTTGGAGCATTAACACTAAATGACCTTCCAACTACTGTAGACAATCACCGGAAACGAGGGATGGACAATAAACCAAGTTCAGTTGATCTGAGAGACCGTGAAGGGCGGTAGGTGAAAAGATCAGACAAAAATGGGGGGCAAGACCATTTATTGCCTTAAATGTTAGAAGCAATACCTTAAAGTGGATACGTGATGCCACGGGGAGCCAGTGAAGGTCATGAAGCACCGGAGTAATGTGAGCAGAACGCCTGGTGGAGGTGAGAACTCTTGCTGCTGAGTTTTGAACGTACTGTAATCTTGCAATAAGTTTTTTGGGAAGACCAAGAAATAAAGCATTGCAATAATCCAGACGTGATGTGATTAACGCATGGATTAATATTTCAGCGTCAGCTAAAGGGAGAGAAGATCTTAGACAAGCAATATTCTGAAGATGAAAGAAAGAGTACATTTAAGAGTTACATTTAAGTCATTTAGCTGACGCTTTTATCCAAAGCGACTTAAACTGATAATTATGTCAGAGGTCACACGCCTCTGTAACAACTAGGGGTTAAGGGTCTTGCTCAGGGACACATTGGTAGATGTGCCACATCGTAAGACCTAAATTTAAGAGGGTAGATTTAACAGAAGCAGTAAGAAAACTGACGTCTTTGTAAGCTCAATCAACACTGTCGATATTTCAGAAGTGTAAAGTGTTACACTGAACTGAGCTGAGAAGTTGGATGTTTCTGCTGTTAAAACTATGGGAGTCCACTGTAACAGCTAGCTTCCAGTCATAGTCTTTCAAACTTTATGTAGCAAATAACTTACTTACTGTGGACTTCAAAGGTGGCCGTTAAGTTAGAGTTTTCACAATCAAAAGAAAGATATTGTGGATAATCTTTTTTTTAGTCAATGCAACATGGTGAACAGGAAAAAACCCCTTATGGCTAAAATTGTTTCTACAGATTCCTGAAATAAGGAAGGAAATGTGGGTTTGGCCTGGATTCATCTGTTCACTGTGTAACATGAAAAAAAGCAACTGTACACACTTGCATTTCTACTTCCTTTGTTGAGGTATTTCCAAGGTCAGACTTGTTTGTGGCTCATCATTTTGTCATCCAGCAACTTCCTACTGCGTGCCGTGAAATCAGACTGGGTGTTTTATTCTCCCTGAGGGCCGCAGTGCTACGTGAGGCATCTCAGCCCAAAGGGGAGGTGACACCGTCAGGAACAAAGGAAGCGCCATCCTCAGGTCAGTGTGTCTGTCTTTTCCCTCCAAAATAGCTGTCAGTTCATGTTAGGGTGACTGGAAAGAGGGGCTGATGGGTAACTTAAAAAAATAACAAGATAGCAAAATAACATGTAAAGCTACTACCATGTTGCAGATTAAGTAATTTAATAAATTAAAAATACTTTATGGGAATTTAAAGCAACATATTTAAAAACAGGAGAAAGATTACACTAACTTTATCTCAGTGCAGATTTTACAAGATTTTTCATAAGATTACATAAAAAGACACAAAATAAAGAAACAATGATGGAAATAATTTAGAGCTAAAAGAAGAAAGAAAAACAATAAAAAGTCAGACAGAAGACTCCAGGCTTAGTGTTGACACTAAATCAGAGAATATGATGATAAAGAAGATCAAGAGGCAGGACTGATACACCACACACACAAAACAGCCATAAACATGAGAATATAAAAACATAAATATTCACATATTCATACCTAGACATGCAACACATCCATATGTATGTGCAACTAACACAATCAAACCAGTTGACCAAGACAAATTTGTTATGATAAAAATGGTGAATAGAAAATTATACACAATAAATGGAGATTTCAACAACCATATCAGTGTTTTTTAATGCTTTTGCCCATTTACTACATAACACATACATTTTATATCACTGCCATTCGTTTTACTGTGGTATGCCGAGCATAACAAATAGTATGCAGCAATATAAATATTTAAATTGAATTACAATTCTACATTCATACATCCTCTTAAGACAGCTATTGGCTCCCTTTTATTTCAATATTATGCATGAAATAAATGAACTTTTATCAAGGTTTAACTCTTGCTGTTTTCCTGAATTAAAATAGCTTGGAAGCATTTGGCTAGCCTATAAAACAACACATTTAAGCTATTACTGTAGGATTAAATAAAAAATACTTTACTTAGGTGCTAGTATGAAGAGTGACACTGTGATAGATAGTAATACTCAGCACAACCTCGCATGGTTCTGAAACGGGTACAAAGAATTAAAGAGCTGAAAGCAAAACATGATCTGTTTTTACTGGTGTTATCTCATTTACTGCAAACAAACACGCTTCTGAAACATGCTGTGGTGTGTCTGGTGGAATCACAGAATTGTCTAGATCAGCAGGAATGTCAAATGGAAAATCAAGCCGTAGGCTCGTCTAATGCTCAGACAGTGGTGTCAATTTTACTCATGTAATTTTTGGAAAGAAATAAAATAAACATATTTCCCAAAGTGTTTAACTAGTCCTTTAACAGTTGCACAAAAAAAACATTACAACAAGTTATCTCTGTGGGGTTTTTCATTTTCCAGTTACCTAATATTAGCCTTTTGATCTTATGTTTTCCCCACTAGTGGCAGGGCCTAAGATAGCGTTGTTGGTTGGTTGAGTGTAAGGTCTATGCAGTTGTCCCTCATTCTAAACTACTTTGATTTTATTGTTCATGTCTTTTCATATAATCCCACCCTCTGGACAAAATTTGCATTTGTTGCCTCAATTGTACTTCAGATAGCTTAATTGTCAGGATGGTGAAACTAGATAAACTAAATAAATAAATTCTGATTTTTGCCTGCCAAGATTTGTTTTCCAGGGTGTTTGCAGATGAGAGGCATCTAAGTAGTGGTATCCTTGTTGACACTTTTGGTAATAGCAACAGTAAAACCTTTGGATGTTGAGTATTACCTCTTCGGTTTTATGTTAAGTGTGACGGTATACCCTCCTCGCTCCTGTAACTTGTCTGCATTCCTCTCATCTCTCCTGCTGCCTCAATAAAGAAAATGTGCCCCAAAGTAAGCATTGGCATCCTGATTTCCTTCTTCACTTCCCCCTTGGGAAGAAATTATGTTTCTTGGAGTAAATACATGCAGGAATGAGTGTCATCAATTTTCTGTAAAGGCTGTAATAAAACTTTTCTGACAGCAGAGGAATAGATGAAGCCATTGGACAGGTTTTACTTTTTACCACATTCTGCTGCTGTATTTAGCTCCACTCCCAAGACAAATGTGTAAAAGTCAAGTTAAGGTTTCTTTAGCCACAGGGAGACACAGAGACCGCTTTGTGAACTGATTGCATTGTTGGAAAATTGTAGTATTATGATATGGTTAAGAAGAACATGATAATGGATAAACCACAACCACTTTCATCAGTGTGTATAATCTTTCAGTGAGTTCAGTTGTGAATTAAACATCATGACAAATTTTAAGTAGTAGTTCAACTGTCCATTAGTAGGAAGTTAGAAAGACTGTAATTCAACAAAATGATGCCAGAAACTTAAAGTTTGGCTGCTGTATTGCTCCTGCACATAGCTTTTCATATCTTACTACAATTTTGGCACTTTTGCACCGATTACATTTAATGGTTTGTCGTCTATTTTGTCTCTGTATTTAATGTCCTGTCTGTCTGTAACTTTGTGTTGTATTGCTGCTTGTGTCTTGATCAGGTCTCGTTTGAGAATGAGACCCGATGTCTTAATGAAAAACTAATGACATTCCCATCAGCCTCACCTGTAGTTTTTGTTTAGCAAATATTAGCATGCTAACACACTAAACAGCGATGTGTTTTAGCTCAAAACACCACTGTTCAACCTATGAAGTATCTTATTGGATGTTATTGGATGTTATGTTCTAATGAATATCAAACTGTAAATTTAATTACAGTAGTTATCATTAGGCTGTTTGCCTACACTTGATCTGCAGTTTAATACTCGCACATTTACATTCACCTGCATGTGAGGTGTTCTGCTACTGTCCCTTACAAAAAAAAATCTGCATGTCTGCACGTGACACAATCATAATCAAGAACAGTGACCGTGGTATAAATTCTGTATATACACGCAAATGCACATATGGATGCATGCACATATTTACTTTTTTACTTTAACTGTCACACAGTCAAGTAGAGAGGAATCAGGAAAGTAAGAGAGCACAAAGAGGACAGATTGTACTGTGTACAGCAGCTCCAGTTAGGGATGGAAGCAGCAAGCCTCCGTTAAGAAAAACACTTCAAGTCCACGGTTCAGAGGACGTGGTTGGATAAACAAAACAAACAAACAATCCGAGGTTCAGTATGTCGTAAAGCCCTGATCCTCAATCCACACTGCAACAAAGAGCTCATGGACCATGAACTTGTCCTTTATGTATCTCAAAATAATTGACTTTTGGACCAAATCAATATAGAATTTAAACAGATCCATTCTTGTCATTTCAGAGAGAGCAACACGTTTCCCTCTTGACACTGGACGATGAAGCCAAAGTGTGGCAGTACTTCAGAAAACACCACACTTAAAACTTTAAAAACAGTTGCATGTGCACAGATTCTGCCCTTTACAAATGTCCTGTGTGTACCTCAGTACCAACAGTACCTCCACACTTTCACAGTGGCTGACATCCTTCAAACAGATCAAATTTTTGCGTCAGACTTTAACTGCAGTAGCAGTTTACGTTACGGAGTGATAGCACTTACTGGAATACGATGACGTAATGCGATGTGTTGCCATTTGTGTTTCTGGACTGCAGCAGACTTGGTTCATTAACTACAAAAGATGTAATGAGCCAGTATTAGTTGGTCTGACCTGACTCGGCCTCAGAGCTGGCAAAAAATATTTCACTCACTAAAGAGTTAATGGACAGCTCCTGTACTAGAAAAATTCTGCTTCAAAAGAAAGAAAACACCACAGTATTAAGATGTCTGCAGAGGAAAAGTACTGATGCTACTCTACACTAAGTGATGTAGTGGAAAAGAACTTGGCAGGATTCTAGTTTGGCTCAGTGACACCAGAGTACAGATGTTTGCTGTCACAATAACTTAGAGGTGACCTCTCATGTAGCTCTTGTCACACACCAATCCCATGCTGACTGTTAGCTCTAAGAAACAAGAAGTGACTTTTTCCACTCACATTTAAATACCACCCATGATTTCTTTTAGGTTGGAGACTACTGACACTACTGACACTCAGACTGACCTTTACAGAGTACTTTTCAAATGTATATTTTTAGCATTACTTTAGAAAATTGAGCAGTGGGAGCATGCTGCTTGTGACCGTGTCTTTTTAACCACTAGGAGTTACCAAAGCTATAGGTGTTCAACATATAGAGGAATTTAAAAAAGATGTTAAATATGTAAACTTACGTAACACCAAGCATGATTGTGCAACTGCATGGCCCTTCAAATTGATTGCAAAAACATTTTTGGTGAACACTTTAGTAAATTTAAATTTTTTATGAGAGATGCACCGACATGGAGATTCAGCGCAGATAACAATAACCAATAATGATCTGTTTGTTGTGGCCGATATCAATAATAATAATAATATTAATCATAAAAATGCCAAAATGTGGACAATAAATATATATATATATATATATATATATATATATATATATATATATATATATATATATATATATTTAGACTGACTACAAAACACATTAGAATTGCTTGACATAATCTCTAAAGCCCTGTGGCATTATTCAACCTCTCCTCTGTCCTCCTCTCTCTGCTGCTGATAAGAGGAGACACTGCTGGTAGAGAGGAGGAGGGGCCGCTTGGTCTCTGCCTCAGAGTCCACAAGAACTCAGCAAATCTTCAGTTACATGGCTAATTAGGTTCAACCATTAGCTGTAGTTAGCGATTGTTTTTAGCTTGTTGTGTTTAGCTCCATATGGCTGTGTAAAACCACCTACTTCCAGAACAATGGTGGATTCTACAGACAGAAGCATGGCTGTGCAACGGGCTCACCGGTATCCCCGATTGTGGCAAACATCTACATGGAAGAAGTGGAGAATAAAGCCCTCAACTCCTTCAGAGGAACAGCACCGAGCCACTGGTACAGATATGTGGACGACACCTGGGTCAAAATTAAAAGCCAGGAAGTGCGAGCCTTCACAGAACACATCAACTCTGTGGACAGTAACATCAAGTTCACACGAGAAGATGTTCACAACAACAGTTTGGCCTTCCTGGACTGCGCTGTACACATTGAAGAGGACAGGAGCCTGCAGATTGGTGTTTACAGAAAACCCACACACACAGACCAATACCTACTGTTCGATTCACACCACCCACTGGAGCACAAGCTAGGGGTCATGAGAACACTGCACCACAGAGCGGAAAACATACCAACAAGCGCCCAAGCCAGAGAGAAGGAACAGAAACACCTGAAGGGGGCACTTACAGCCTGTGGATACCCTAAATGGACCTTTGTGAAAACAGCC
>NC_060168.1:30562813-30563865 GCF_021292245.1 Micropterus dolomieu | reverse complement strand
ACTCCCACAACTATCACCCCATCAACAGTCACAACCTCCACCACAACGCCAGTGACAGAAACACCCACCACTATCACCCCATCAACAACAACCTCCACTACAACCCCAGTCACAGAAATGCCCACCACTATCACCCCATCAACAACAACAACACCAGTGACAGAAACGCCCACCACTATCACCCCATCAACAACAACAACCTCCACTACAACCCCAGTAACAGAAACGCCCACCACTATCACCCCATCAACAACAACAACCTCCACTACAACCCCAGTAACAGAAACGCCCACCACTATCACCCCATCAACAACAACAACCTCCACTACAACCCCAGTAACAGAAACGCCCACCACTATCACCCCATCAACAGCAACGACCTCCACTACAACACCAGTCACAGAAACGCCCACCACTATCACCCCATCAACAGTCACAACCTCCACTACAACGCCAGTCACAGAAACACCCACCACTATCACCCCATCAACAACAACAACCTCCACTACAACCCCAGTGACAGAAACACCCACCACTATCACCCCATCAACACCAACCTCCACTACAACCCCAGTCACAGAAACCCCCACCACTGTCACCCCATCAACACCAACCTCCCCTACAACCCCAGTGACAGAAACGTCCACCACTATCACCCCGTCAACAACAACAACCTCCACTACAACCCCAATCACAGAAACTCCCACCACTATCACCCCGTCAACAACAACCTCCACTACAGAAACCACCACTACAACCTCAGGTCCAGTAACAGGTACACTGGTTCATACAACATATACAACTAAACAGCAATATTTAAATACCACACAACAACCCAGCACCAAACCTGCCACAACCAAGGAAAAAACAACAACAAACACCTCCACTACAACCCCAGTAACAGAAACGCCCACCACTATCACCCCATCAACAGCAACGACCTCCACTACAACACCAGTCACAGAAACGCCCACCACTATCACCCCATCAACAGTCACAACCTCCACTACAACGCCAGTCACAGAAACACCCACCACTATCACCCCATCAAC
>NC_060168.1:30538162-30562793 GCF_021292245.1 Micropterus dolomieu | reverse complement strand
CCCCATCAACAACAACACCCTCCACTACAACCCCAATCACAGAAACTCCCACCACTATCACCCCGTCAACAACAACCTCCACTACAGAAACCACCACTACAACCTCAGGTCCAGTAACAGGTACACTGGTTCATACAACATATACAACTAAACAGCAATATTTAAATACCACACAACAACCCAGCACCAAACCTGCCACAACCAAGGAAAAAACAACAACAAACACTTCAACCTTTCCATCTTCAACACCAGGCAGCACAACTTCATGTTCCTGCAAGTACATGGATCAAATTTTCTTCCCTGGTAAGCAATGGGCAATTGTCATCAGTTTGTTTTTCATGTTATTCTTACAATGCAACCTTGCACATCTGATCACAACAGTCCCCCTAAACTGAAAGGTGTTTGTACTGTTAGTTAAATTATGTTTGCATTGAGATCTATTATCAAAATCTGCATTCTGAATTGACCTGTATTTCTTCTTCGAAACTCTTACCGAAATGTGGTACAACTGATACCTATTGGCAGTACGTGTGTTCCAATGAGACAATTGGCTGATTCTTTTTCCATGTACTAGTGACTCCAACTGGTTGGCCATGGCGCCTGCAAAGTTGTGGGATAAGAGACCAAAATTAGCAAGTTTGGTGATGACAATATCCTTACTGGCAGTATGGCCAGAGCGTTTAGCAATTGGAACCATATGTATCCAAAAATTAGAGTTATATTCACAAAGGATGCATTATAAAGATAACTCTCACACTGACATTTATCTTGTTTTCTCCCCCAATTAGTCGTTTTGATCTAATTGCCTTGGTTTTATTCTCATATAGGTAACTTCATGTACAATAAGACTGACGCAGAAGGTTGGTGTTTCACAGCATATTGCAATTTGACATGCAATGTTGTGAAGCTTGCTAGACCATGCCACTCCACTATTAGTCCTGCGACAACATCCCCAACGCCTATCGACTGTCTATTTCTCAGGCCACCCAGAAAGGTATTTGAATTCAGTTACATAAACATGTAATTGAAAGGAACTATCTTAAAATGGATCTATCTTAAAATAAAAATGATCTCATTATGTATGGACCTCCAAATCATTAAAAAGTTTTATATGAACTTGGTTCCCAGGGCCTCTATTCTGAGAGAGCTTAAAAACAAGGTTTTTTAATACCTTAGATAAGGGGAATGAGCTTTGAGTGTCATACTCTGACTGATCTTAAATTAATAAAAAATATCAACTAAAAGTGCTACAACACTTACTAAATTCAACATGCAATTACTGATTAATTTCAGATGTCTACAATACCTCATTTAATAATTTTAAAATGGCTGCTTGTTTGTTGTTTCATACCTTAGTTCTTCCCTGGAAAAAGCTTACAGTATTGTATAGTAAAACAAGCATTTCAACGATGAGAGATTCATAACAATACACGTGCATATGCTATATTTCAACTTACATTTATGTAAAATTCTTTCATTGTTTCCTGATTTGCATAGATTATAGATTTACAGTATATATGTTGTGGATGTGTGCAACTGGCAGGTTCAAAGATAATATTTATTTTACTTGTGGTAGATTGTCAAAAGTACTACTTTTCCCTATACAGGATGGTGAGTCCTGGAGTCCAGATACCTGCAGCAGAGCAACATGTGATAAGGGAAAAGTAATAGCAGAACATGTGCCTTGTAGCCCAGTGACCATGCCTGTATGTGAGAATGGGAAGCCACCCGTTAGGGTTTATGATAAAGGAGGCTGCTGTTTCCAATACCACTGCCAATGTAAGTTCAAATGAAACCCTTTTAAAATGCCACATTCAAACAACATCTTAAAACTGCTACACATTCTGTATAAGCAAAATACAATATATGCTGTTTTTCTTTGATGTAACACTGAATCTAATATTTGCAGGTTTATGTGGTGGCTGGGGAGATCCTCACTACGTGACATTTGATGGCCAGTATTACAGCTTTCAGAAAAACTGCACATATGTACTGGTCAAAGAGATCATTCCTCAATACAATTTTAAGGTTCTTATCGACAACGAAAACTGTGATGCCTCTGGAACTGTGACCTGTGTCAAATCCTTGAAGGTGTATTACAAAAAGTATGAAATTATTCTTACACAGAAGAGAATACCAAAGACCGTGAACATGGTAAGTTTTGCCATAACACACTGTCTTAACTCTATTGTTTTATGTGAATATATTTAAATTATATTAAATAATAATTTAAAATGTTGAAACTGTTTAGGTATATGTCGACGGAGTCCAGAAATTCCCAACCTACTCTAATAATGACTTCATCATAACAAGTACAGGAATTCTGATGCTTTTGAATATCTCGGCAATTGAAGCAACTGTGTCGTTCAACGGGCTTTTATTCAGCATTAACTTGCCATTTTCCCGTTTCAATAACAACACAGAGGGACAGTGTGGTAAGCTGATAATCGATTTGCTGTTTGAAAAATATGTTGAACAGCAAATATGGCTGCACGTTACGTCAATAACACATGGGTTGTAATATCTGACATGTTAACATTTACATTCACAAGGTACCTGTGACAATAACATGAAAAATGACTGCAGATTACCAAATGGCCAGATTGATCCCTCATGCTCTCAGATGGGACAGTGGAATGTAACAGACAAGTATAAGCCATATTGTCAAGTTCCTCCACCACCACTAATACCCTCTCCCCCACCCCCACCACCCTGCAAATCTACAATTTGTGATATTTTGACCAGCAAGTAAGAGTTTACAGAATACACATGACGACAATATGTCAAATTATTCCGATCTATCCCTCGGATTGACAGACTTTCTTTTGATTTGTGCTTTAAGGGTTTTTGAGGAATGCAACAAAGTAATCTCACCACAAAACTTCATTAAGGCCTGTCAATTTGATGTTTGCCACACAAATACCACCCTCGGTTGTTCAAGTGTGGAGGCGTATGCCCTATTGTGTGCTGGAGCATCTGTCTGTGTAGACTGGAGAAGTGCTACAAACGGAAAGTGCGGTAGGAGTTTTTTGTTTTAGTAGAAAGCAAACAACATTATTTCCAGATGTCCAAGTTACCTTTTTTCATCATTTTGATGTTTAAATCCACTTTCTTTTATTGTAGAATATACATGTCCACCATCTCAAGTCTATAAGGCTTGTGGACCAACTGTTGTACGAACTTGCAATGCAAGGTAATCACCCAGTTCTGTTTTGCATTATCTTAAATTAAATGTCAGCAGCTTGTAATTTAACAAGATTAAGAGTCTATAGCCAGGCTAGTGGCTCTTGGAGCCTGTACTTGGGCTGAGCTTGATGCAAACATCAGCATGCTAACATGCTCACAATGACAATGATAACATGCTGAGTAATGTTTACCATGCTATCCATCTTAGTTTAGCGACTAGATGCACATGCTAATTAAACTCAAAGCAAGTATTTGGTGTAAACCAAAGTATAGGAAAAAATTAAAATTTGACTTGATGGTGGCACTAGATGAAAAGTAAAGGAATCATCATATTGATTACAGTTGATCCTGAGGGCGACATATGTCTGTACCATATATGTCTGTACCAAATACCATTCCAATCCATCTGATTTCTTTATACGTTTCACTTAAAACCACACTTCTACTTCATGGTGACTCTAGAGGGGAAGTCAGGGGGTCACCAAAGTCATTAGGATTCATGAATGTTTGTACAAAATGTCATGGCACCGAGTCCAATAATTGTTGTGATATTTCAGCCTGGCCCAAAGAGATTGACCAACACAGCATTATGCACTTTTTATGTCTGAAATTATTCTGTGTGTTTTTCACCATTAATTGTCTTCATATTTAGATACAATGAGAAATACACACAACCATGCCAGGGAGACAATTGTAATTTATTCAGAGAGGGATGTTTCTGTCCTGACGGGAAGACTTTGTTCAGTTCCACCTCTGACACCTGTGTCTCCTCCTGTAAGAGCATTTTCTTTGTGAAAGAAAAAATATTTTTTGGGGAATTACTTAATGTACAGGTAAACTGACATTACTATGTATTGTTTAAGGTTGCACTGGTCCTGATGGCCAACCTAAAAAGGTAAATGCACCAATACATGACTACATGACATGACTAATACATGACACTGTGAATCATTATTTACAGTGTATTTTTTGCTGTAACAGCATTTGTTTTGTTCCGTCACTCAAACAGTTTGGTGAGACTTGGCAGAGTGGCTGTCAGCAGTGTTCTTGTGATATGGAAACTCTGAGTGTTCAGTGTAACCCTCTCACATGTCCCACTCAAAAACCAATCATCTGTACTGAGGAAGGTGAGGTGTTGGTGAATAGCACATTGGACTGCTGTGAGATACAGAAATGTGGTGAGTGATTTAAAGTGCCACACCTACATCTGCTGACATAATGTTTTAACACAGATAGGTATTATCTTTTTAAAAACGTGATTTAAAGGACACTTCACCAATTTTACACATATTTTATTCCAGGACTGTCTTATTAAACCGCATTAGTTTTAGCTAGGTGTACCTAAGAAACAGGCAACAGACCTTTTAACACAAAGCCTTAGAGAAGGAAAGCATAACAAAATGATGCATTATGGGAATTGTAGAATCCAGCATTTCTTGGACTCTGCAATTTTGATTGTTATTTTTCATGTCGGTTTCGCACAAGTCCTTCAGCTTTGCAGAACTGCAATGCTAAATTAAAAAGTATTTACCGAAAATTTAGATATATATGGGAAATGTGTTGAGTAAGTACATGCTTAAAGGCACACAAACACCAACTGTGCAGATTTGGAGGTTTTACCATTTAACTGTAATCACTATTGTTGTTAGTTTAACATTCCTCTATTAAAACCCCCCAATAAAAACTGCAAAAGATGGTGAGAAAGGTATGATGGTGTGCCTATTTTAAATAAAAATTCTACTGAAATTGACATTTGAAATGACTGGCTAGGATGGCACTTTGGATATCTGGTAAGACTAGAGAAAGCAGCGGCTGCTGATGTTTATCATGAAACATTTTTCAATCTATGAAAAATGGTGTTCATCCCTAATAGCCTATTTTCCAGGTACAAGGTAGATTTATTTGTCACATTACAACAGATTGTAAAGTGAAATTGAGTTTGTAACTCCCTTCTGGTACATAAAAGTACTTTCAATCATTCGAGTTACTGTCTGTTTAACCAAACCATTTTTGGTAATCTTGGTTTAATTTTATGTTATATTCACCAACCCTGGAAATGTCTTGCCTTTAAACCAACAGAATGTGACAAGGACCGCTGTTCGTTGCCACCACAGTGCAAACTGGGATTTAATTTGAATGTCCAAATCTCAAATGATGTTTGCTGCCCCTCTTACAGCTGTGGTAAGCTTTGCATAGAGGTTTCTATTATATTTATAGTATTAGTTTATCTTAGGCTTAAAACTAAACTAAGCATGTGTCTTTAATATGATCAAATTTTTTTATCCAGTACCCACAGGTGTCTGTGTCTTCAGTGATGTTGAGTACAAGGTAAAGTATAATATTGTACATATTTTGAATGTGCTGTGTTAAATGTAAGCTTGCTTGTTCAGGTGTTACTAAAACTATGCAATCTTTGTAGTTTATTCTAAATGAAATACAATCTTAAGAATAATATTTAAGTTAAATATAGCTCACCATTCTTCTCTGTCATCAGACCAGAGTGACTTTTAATTTGCTGGCCTTTATTTGAAATAGGCTTAGATTTTACATTTTATTTTATTACAGCCAGGTACGAATTTCACCAAAAGCCCATGTGAACAGTGCCAATGTACTGAAACTGTGGATCCCAACAGCCAGTTGAACGCCATTGAATGTTACATGATCCAGTGTGACACAACTTGTCCAAAGGTACTTTTGCATAAAAAATTTATATTTCAGTTATTGTTCTTCTTTTTTTAATAATTTAAATTTTAAAAGTTATTTATTATAAAGTCACATATTGTGCAAAAATATTTAAAATGAGCACATGCTTAATCACTCACTCATATGCTAGACGTGTACTGTTGATCTGAGTAACAGTTTCTGATGCATAGACTTTGTTATTTATGTGCACATGATGATAGGCTTGAAGAAGTCAATTTTGGAAATGCAGTCTCACGCAGGTTTTGACTCACGATAGCTATGCTTGAACAGATAAAAATATATAATTTTCCAATAATATCTTATACTTTTGCAAATAAAACCAGAACTATCAGAAGGGTTAGATACCACTTGGGGATCAGGAAAAAAGTTTTACAAGTCTTTGTAGAATTGGGATGAAACCATCCTAAGGGGTGGACTTATTTTCCACACACTATGAATTACTAGGTACTGTATGAACGCATTTAAGTGATTAAAGTTGCAGACCACATTGATTTGTGCATTTCCTTCAAATAGGGCTATGAGTATGAAAACCAACCTGAACAATGTTGTGGATCATGTAAAAAGACAAGCTGTGTATTGGAGGTCCCAGGCTCCACTACTCCGATCATTATTGAAGTGAGTACAGTGAAATGTCTATAACCTTAAATTGTGGCATTACTGTTGTCAGAATAGTTTATGTTCACTAATTGACCATTGCTACACTTCTGATAGCCTTCTAAGTCTTGGTCACCACCAGATGACACCTGTACCAAGTACGACTGCCAGAAGGGGGTGGATGGTTTGATAACCACTAAACACCAAATAACATGTCCAGATTTTGATCCAGAGAACTGCATTCCTGTGAGTAGAATCCAGACCTGAAAGAAGCATATTTTATTTCTGGCAGCTAAATATCTTTCAAAACTCTGAACTGATACTGGCTTATCTTACAGTGCACTTTGCATCCAAACTGTATCTCAAACCATTTTAAAATAGGCACTGCAGGCCAGATACAGATAAATGTATATGAAAATGGACTGAAATATAAATACTCTAAGTTAATGTATATAGTTACAACAATATGAGGGACATAAATATAACAAATGTGCAAAAGTACAAGAGAAAATAGTTTTATTTTGCCTTGTGCAAAAGCTCCAATCATACAAGTGACTCATGTGTGACTTTATATCTGTCAGCGCTGTTGATCTGCATATATTACAATCTGTATTGTTTATATTACAGGGAACTGAACAAACTGACATGAACGGTTGTTGCAAAAATTGTAAGTATGAGTCTATTAAACTTATCAAAGTTACACAGTATTATCCAATACATTTTTAAAATGCAATTACATGTAAATATAGATCTTCATAAACCTTAAGTTATAAGTTTCTTCATTTAAATTACTTAACTTACAAGTGAGCCCTTGGTGCTTGATCTAATGATTATTTGCATCATTGATCAATATGTTGATATTTTTTTATTAATAATTTATCAAATGTCATAAATAACAAAAAATGTTCCAGAGAATAAGATTTTGCCTTCTGATTCCTTCTTTTGTCAGAACATCAGTCACTTGTCGAATCTGTGGTCACTCATAAACTATAATGGTGTTTTGTTTTGCATGAAAACAGCCTGGCCAGAATACATTTGTAAAAACTCTTTATTTTATTGTGCCACTGAAATGATGGTGTGAGTCATCATCATTTCAGCAAAGTAAAATAAAGAAAACATACTGTTTTTGCAGCCAGATGAAAAGGGTCCTCTTGTGTAATTCACAGGTACCATTCGTTATAACTGTCAACTGAACAGGACCACCACCTATCTGCAGACAAAGAACTGCAAGTCAGTTGTGCCAGTGGAAATCACAGCCTGTGAGGGATCTTGTGGAGCATCCTCATCAATGTGAGATTTATAACATTGTATCTCTGAAGGATATAAAGTACAAACTACTTAACTCAATCAAGCTAAAACCACCTGTCTAGTTTTCACGTCATTTTTAAGATAAATGTTTGTTTGCATTGAACAGCAGGTGACTGACACTGATCTTGTCCAAAACTGTCCGGTTTTACAGGTACTCCGCGGAGAGGAACAGTTTCATGCATTCATGCTCATGCTGTCAGGAGAAGGCTACCAGTCAGAAGGAGGTGGACATGATCTGCGCCGATGGCAGCAAGATAAAGTTCTCCTACATTTCAGTTGACCAGTGCGGTTGCCAAGTCGCTAAATGTCATGAGAACACATAGAAAGATTTTGAAAGAAGCTAAGCTTAAATGAAAATCTGACTATTATACTTAAAAAGTTGAATAATTCCTCTACAAAAACTATTAGAGAATCAAGACACAATATGCAGAAACCACCAAAGATACACCTTTGTGTATTCAGCAGGCCTAAACCTTTTGACATGTTGTGGTCTGAAATTTCCCACACCTCTGGAAATGGGCCCTTTGTACTTTGACAATACTTTTCATCACTTTCACATGTATTGCCATGGAGGCAGGTCCGCATAGTACCCTGTGACGACAACACATATTTGTGTCATGGTGTCTCTTTTAGCTATTGAAGAGATTGTTCCTTTAATCAGACTTTGCAATGTGGTATTTTCAGTCTTCAGGGTGTTTCTTTTTCTTTTACTGTATACGTCTTGAGAGCTAAAATACTCTAGAATGGCTTCAAAATGACAGTTCATTTCAAAATATTGCTTTTAATTTGAAATGATTGTTGCTCATAATTTCTAACAGCATCCGTAAAAATTATCTCTCATCTCATTGAATATATAAATAAAAGAATATATAACCTTTCTTTTTCCAACATCTGAATGTCTTCAACGTAATTAAAACTCAGGTTCACTGATGACCAAGTGTTCATGTTTTTTGTATTTCTTGACTACATTTTTTGTGTTTCTTAAAATCATCACTGTTAATTTCATTTAAAAAATATATGTCTTTGACCTATGGCAGTGTACCATCATTCATAATTTTAGATGTATTATTTTATAAATATTTGAAATGTAGATATTTACAGTCAGTTACAAATGCATACTTTGAGTCTTCTTCCAATAATTAATCAACTCTAAAAATAATTTATTGAATGACACTTTTCCCCAATATACAATTATCAAGATTGCTTGTATTTACTACATAATGTACAAATTCTGTCTAGTCTTAGCCATACAGTTGGTGCACCATCTAAAGCTTGAGAGAGTATGTGTGTAGTATGACACTGATCAGCCATAACTTTAAGACCACTGATGGGGAAGTGAACAACTCTGATTATCTCATCACCATGATACCTGTCAGTGGGTACGATATTATAGGCAGCAAGTGAACATTTTGTCCTCAAAGTTCATGTGTTAGAAACAGGGAAAATGGGCAAGCGTAAGAATTTGAGTGAATTTGACAAGGGTGGTGGTATCTCCAAAACAGTCTCCAAGTACTTTTCAAAAGTGGTCCAAGGATGGAAAAGCTGTGAGCAAGTGACAGGGTCATGGGTGGCCAAGGCTGATTGATGCATGCATGCATGCAGCTACAGCAGGTCAAATTGTTGAAAAAGTTGATACACATAGTGCATAAACAGTGGAGTTCATTACCCGACAGGTCAGGGCTGTTTTGGTGGCAAAAGAGCGACTTACCTTGTGATCAGCAGATGGTCATAATGTTATGGCTGACTGATGAATGCAAGAGTGCAAATGTGCCAGGGTAATGAAAGGAATGGAGCAAATAAATAGCACTTGAGATGAAAGCATGAAAGAGACACGGAGTCTCCTCTGAACAGGTCCCCTGAAACAGCAGCCTCGAGGGCAATAGCTCATACTCCATCATTGTTTTGTCTTAATTGCATTCATAAGTTGCTGGGTAGCCCAGCCCTGGGGGAAAGGTTTGCCTTTGGCTCCTATTAACTGGAATAAGCACAACTTTATTCAGGAATATGTACCTTGTCAGCCCAAACTAAACTCCAATAATATAGGATATGAAACAAGATTTGTTTGTTTTTTTAAAGAGGACAGGACCAGAATATGCTTTGACTGGAACTGATTTCTGATCACGGTTTCTACCCGGTACGTTTTTAGTGTAACACACCGCTTGGAAATCATGTCGGCGCAGAAGTCGGGACGCTCAGTGTTAGAGTAGGCAAATCCCTGTTTAACATAACTCATTCTGTAATTTTTGTATTCAAGAATACATTAGTCAGAGGTTATGTTTTGAAGGAAAACAACGTATCGTTGCAGTGTCGATTTCTTTAGAGGTAAAATAAGTTTAATGCCGACTTCTCCCTCTTCCTTTTTTCTTTTTGACTAGTAACGTTAGCTAACGTAACGCTGGTTAGCTAAGTTGATATGATAAAACCGTAAACACAACTGTGGCTTGCTTGTGTTTGGATAAAGGTGTTGTGGGAAGCATAACATTTATTGTGGACGTTGTATTGAAGTCAGCTGAAATAGTTCGTACTTGTCATCTAACGTTGAAGTGTTTAGTATCTTAGTGTATGTACTGGCTTTAGTCTTGCTACCGTTAATGTCAGTTCTGTAACTGGAGGTAGTTTAGTTACAGCGTTAAATAGATATTTAACACATTTCTTTCTAATGTCCTGTTTATTATATTTTCTGTGAGATTGTATCAATACTGTCGTGCATGAATATTAATGATAATCAATGACAATTTGTGTGCATTCTCAGTTATTTGTTTGAGCCATGGCATCGCTATCAGAGGAGGTGCTGCTGGTGGTGAAAAAGGTTCGCCAGAGGAAGCAGGATGGCACACTTTATCTGATGGCTGAACGTATAGCCTGGGGTCCAGAGGGCAAAGACCGCTTCACAGTCAGCCACTTGTATGCAGATATTCGCTGTGAGTACTTGATACCATCAAATTACAAGTAACGCCAATGATATGTTGGTGGTGGTCTCAAGCTGCACTTTATTGGTTTTCCTCTAAAGGTCAGAAGATCAGTCCAGATGGTAAATCCAAAATCCAGCTCCAGCTGGTCCTTCACACTGGCGAGAGTACCACATTCCACTTTTCCAATGACAGCAGTGCACTCAAAGACCGAGAGGCTGCCAAGGAGCTGTTGCAGCAGCTACTGCCCAAGTTCAAGAAGAAAGCCAACAAAGAACTGGAGGAGAAAAACAGGTGAGACTCGGCAGTTTCTACTGTTAAGATGTCTGGTAACATTCTCTGTTGTTCTTATTGTCAGCAACTCACACTAAAAGACCAAACCAATGAAAAATTTATCCTTCTAGTACTGTCTGTGTAAGCCTAATATATAGCTTATTCCTCACTGTCATATATCTCCACTGTGTCCAAAACTATTAAGAACACACCAATGAGGGGTTAAAGAGGGATATGCTATTATGCTCATTTTCAGGTTCAAAATCCTATTTAGGGGTTGTACTAGAACAGGTTTACATGCTTTAATTTAAAAAAATCACCATATTTTTTTTTCATACTGCACATTGCTGCAGCTTTTCACCCTGTGTGTTGAAGGCTTTGTTTTAACAATGGAGTGATACATCTTGTCTTTAAATGATCTTTGTTGGTAGTTGCACATGCGCAGTTCCTAGTTAAGGACTACTAGCCAATCAGAAGCAGAGAAGGGCAGGTCAGCAAAAGGCTGGTAATAGCCAATCAGAAGCAGAGAAAGGCGGGTCAGCGAAAAGATAGTAAACAGCTTCGATTCAGCTGTAGGCTACATGTTGCCAACCAACTTGGCAATATGGACTGGAGCAAGAGTTTCAGAGTGGTGAGTTATTAATCTGTAACAAAAGTATCTTTGATCCATAAAGTTTTAACTGAGCTCTGTCTCTACATCACAGTAACAACTTTATGTCCATTGACTGCTTAGAGGATAGCTAGTGTTTGGAAGTGAGAGGAGAGGTGTGCTGCAGCTCAGTGTTTTTCCACCGGTGTTTTTGAGGGCGTGTCGGAATAGTTGCTCAGCGAGCATTATGACACATATTTACTTGTGACATCACAAGAAAGGGAAGTAAAGGCAGGACTACAAACGAGCTGTTTTGCAGGCAGTTCAGAGCAGTGTTTTCTGTGGGAGATGGGAACTCTCTTTGGGGTGGACTTTGGGCTTTTTTACTTTGCAAACCTAGTAGATGCACAAAAAAAAGTTTTACTCAATAAAGGAGAGGGGAAAAGGCCAAAAAACATAATACCACCTCTTTAAAGCTAGTATTTTGGATACATTTTTAAAGATTAACATTCTCTGTAACAACAGATGAGCTTGGGCCAGAGAGCCGTAAACGGGGGAAGAGAATTTTGAATGAAAGTAGGTGATTTTCAGTTTTTGCTTAAACTAGCATGGGGGTTCACTGTTGACCTTGGTAACAGTATGCAAGGTTCCTACATAGTATGGAAGTTATTTCCAGGTCTGTATGGAAGTATGGAAAAAATAAAAAAAAATAATTTTCTGAAAATAAAGTGATGATTCCCACTGTGACACATCTAAAATATCTCACAAATGTAAGTAAATTTGGATAAAAGCATCAGCTAAATTAATAAATGTAATGTAAATTCAAGCAAAGTGTTTTTCATCGTGTTTGGAGCAGCCAGCCAGTGCAGTCAAAATGTTTTCCATTGTGTAAGAGAGCGCAGGCTGGAGCTTCATGGCGTGTGACTGAACACACACTCCTACGCAGAGCTGCGACCAAATTAGTTTGAAGGAATAAGTAGCAATATCTTTGAATTGCATATATACATAGCATCACAAATAACCAAATATTAAGCTTCTATGAAAATTTATGAGCTATGCAGTGATGTAGTTATCAGAAAAGTCAACAGACTATTTTCTGCATAAGGAAAACCTGCCTTTTATGGCTGCATTCATCGTCGTTTCTATGGACACAGTGAATAAACAAGGTGAATATAATATAATAGAATAATAATATAATTAGCATAGAATATAGTTAGCACAGGTTAGTTTACTTCCTCTTTGGACAGAGGTTTGACAGTGGTTTGTTGTTGATTGATTTTAATGAGCTATAGTACCTAGCTACAATCGTCTGGCAATTATCTGGCAACATAATAGCATACATAGTCAGAATGTATCATACATGTTAACAGTTGGAATGTGAAACCATTTATTTACATAATAAACATCAAGCTATTTGTCAGTGTCAGTTTTTTGTAATTCTAGACTATTTGTAAGTCTTGAAATTATGGAATTTTAAATTGGAAAATGTGTAGTAACTCTGAGTGTGGGTGTTTATAATAATCTCAACTAAAGAACAAAATGTAGCCTATTATATGAGGGTAGAACCTGACTGGGATTTAGTTGTTTTTTTTTAATATCATCATTATCATGATGTAGTTCAAATAACGTCTTTTCCTGGTCTTATTAGATACATTACTGTAAATGGATCCAGTTCTCTGAACTTAGCAGGAAATTAACAATTAACAGCTTCATGTCAAAATTACTAATAAGGTTTTTAGGTGATTTATTACTTAATAATTTTATTCTTACACTATTTTTATTTCCTCCTCAAGGATGCTTCAAGAAGATCCAGTGCTTTTCCAGTTATATAAAGATCTCGTAGTGAGCCAAGTGATCAGTGCAGACGAATTCTGGGCCAACCGGTTAGGAGACATAAACAACGCAGACCCCGCACTATACAACAACAAACAGGAAGTCGGTATATCTGGAGCCTTTCTGGTGAGTGCATTAAGTCTGGCACAGTTAGATCTTACATTTTGAAAACAACCAAATATAAAATGTAGAGCTGGGCATGTTTACGCATTATTATTGCGTTAACTCATAATTAACGCCGACAATTATTTTATCGCATGTTAACGCAGTTTTTATTATTATTAATTTGAAAGTCCGATTTTCACTGACTCTGAGTACACATAGGCTACAGTCAAACCGTTGGTCACAGGAGGGGTGGGATGTTGATCAGCCTGCAAATCACCCACACAAACAAGCGGTGGAGGGAGGCTTCGGCAGACTATGTTGGATGCAGTGTGTGGGAGAAATAGATAAACAACAGCAGGACAAGCGATCAAATGCCAGAGCGGAGTGGATAGCTACACACTGTATGCTGATTGCTCTTTGCTCCAGTGATCAAGAGATAAGAGCTCCACGAGTAAACGGCAGGCGCTCTATGGATAGTAACCATGGCAACGGCTTCTGTGCGCTACACAGCTGTAGCTTATTTAACTCAAGTTTAAATTATACTCAAGTTTAAATTATGTGCAATTATTGCACATTTTACAGCAGTACATTTAAATTAAAAGTGCGCAGTACACTACTTTATTAATTATCATTTTGCGCATAACTATACAATTAATCACGCTAAAAAATTTTAATCGTTGCCTAGCACTAATTAAATGTCAACATTGATCCAGCATTGACAACTTCGACATTAGTAACACCCCAGCATTAACAACATACTGTCAAACGTTAACATCCTACATTTTCTTGCTTAACAGGCAGACATTAGACCTCAGACTGATGGATGCAACGGCTTGAGATATAATCTGACAGCTGACATTATTGAGTCCATCTTCAGAACTTACCCTGCAGGTAAACCATTACATCTTACCTTTGAAGCTCGGTCATCAATTGCAATGGTATTGAAAGACCAGGAAAAAAGCTTCTACAAGCTCTGATTTTCATCTCAGCTAAGACCACAACACTGTCAACCAGAGAGGACGGATTTCTTTGTGAAATCAGCCAGTAAACAGTGTACTGTATTAATGTTTACCTCAGTTACTGATACTAAATGTGCAACTGGTGTTTATCATCCATTACATAAAAGATTGGACTAAATATATTTATATCAACGTGCGTTTCACTTGCAGTGAAGCAGAAGTATAGTGAAAATGTGCCTCATAACCTGACGGAGAAGGAGTTCTGGACCCGCTTTTTCCAGTCCCATTATTTTCACAGAGACCGCATCAGCACAGGAACACAGGATATCTTCTCAGAGTGCGCCAAGCAGGATGAAAAGGGTGGGAATTTTGAAACGTTCTCAGGTGCAAATGTCACATGTAAATGTAAAGGTTTTGTCAGTATTTTGTCAGATGTCGGTACATGATTTCGAAACTTACTTCATTACTGCAAATGGGACTGCTAAGCCATGAATCTGTTTTCCATGTAAAGGTTTTAAATCTGTCTCATGCAGGGTTAAAGTCTATGGTGGTTCAAGGAGTGAAGAATCCGTTGGTCGACCTCATGGCGTTAGAGGATAAGACGTTAGATGAGGTGAGATTTAATGAGATGATTAGGCAAACAAAGCCACATCATACTACTCAAAAATCATTTACTTCTATAGCTTTCTTTTCCTCTATGTCCTGCGATCTCAAGAGTTGGTATTTTCTGTGACACAGGGTTACGGGGCTTGCACAACAACACCCTCAACTTCCAGCTCAAACAGGACGGTGAAGGAGAGCAGCAATGCGGCCATTATAAAGCGTTTCAACCATCACAGTGCCATGGTGCTGGCGGCAGGCTCACGCAAGGGGTAATGAAATGACTTTTGCAAAAAAAAATCACTTGCTTGCTGTCTTAATTTTTTTGCTAACTAGATAATATTTTTAAAGGGAAACACCAACTGACCAAGCTAGTGAGACGAGCAGTACAGATGGAAACTCAAGGGATTCTGACTTCTTCCAGCCTCCTGTAAAGAAGGTACGATGACTGTAGCTTTAAAGGTCCAGTGTGTAATAATTCTGAGGATTTATTGACAGAAATGCAATATAATACAAATAACCATGTTTTCAGTGGTGTAAAAAGACCTTCCATAATGAACCGTTATGTTTCTATTACCTTAGAATGAGCCATTTCAGTCTACATAACCGCGGGTCCCCTATCCATGGATGTCGCCATGTTGCGTCGCCATGTTTCTACAGTAGCCGAAAACGGACAAACAGCGCTAACAGAGCATGTTTTGTCACTAGGTTGTTCTTTTTCTGCTTGTATAATTCCAGCAGTGTAGACGCTCGTCACTACGTTGAATGTGTACATAGAAGAAGAAGAGGAAAATAATAATAATATACGGTCTCTCAGAAGTCATCTGGTTTAGAAGTAAGAAGAGAAGTGAAATTTGGACAAATGGTGGACTACCTGTATTGTTTAGCACGAGCCAGCAGTGTGTGGATCTACGTCACCAAAGAAGCGAAAACATGATGAAGCCAGACGGCATCGGGACAGATACAGACAGTTAACAGCAGAAATACAGGATATAATTGTTGTGGATTTTCCCAGATGGAAGGCTCTGATTTGGGACAAATGTTTTCAAAGTGGCGCTGAAGTTGTCTGTTTTCTGCTGGACACGTAATTAAGTTAGTGCAACTTTACAAAGGAAAACTGCTGTTTGATAGCGTTGGCTAGAAGCTGCCGATAATCACAGATAGAAGTGACGTGTTTGCCTTGTCAGTGTTGTGAAAAATATAGTTGGATTGTAATTTCATTAACATTATTCTTCATTGTGTGTTTTGGCTTTGGTACATGAACAGAAATGTGCCACTTACGTTCATGAGATAATGAGCTGATTAATTGGCAATAAAACAGTAACCAACTTACAGAATGGAAGCTCCGATCAGCCAGTTAAACTCCACATTTTACTGTCCTGGTAGAAAGAACATAGTTGGATTGTAATTTCATGTAAAGTTAGTTATTGTCCAGCACTTTGTCTTTGCAATGTGGACAGAAATGTGTCGGTTATGTGAGACAATTAGCTAATTAACTGGCAATAAAGTAGCTTACAGCTGGAAGCTGAGATAGGTCAGCTAAACTTTTACTGCTCTGGTAGAAAAAAATATTTAGTTGGATTGTAATTTTTAATATTATTCTCCAACTGTGTCTTGGCTTTGCAATGTGGACATAAATGTGTCTTTGAGACAATCAGCTGATTATTATTGGCAATAAAAAGGGTACAGCATGGACTAAACAGGTAAACTTCACATTTTACTGCCCTGGTGGAAAACTTTTAACAGCGGTGCGATTGCAAGACCGTGTGGAGAGGAGTCTTGATCCTCACCTGACTTTGCCTTTGTAAACGTCATGTATTATATGGTTTGTAATGGACTGTGGTGCAGAAACGGTGAGCTTACATTTTCTTGTTATCTGTCAGTGGTCATACTTTCACTAGATGTAATAGTTTTTGATATGTTCTTTGCTTTGTTAGTCCAGATGAGCCTACCCTCCTAAGATGTAACACAATGCAGAATTACAGTACAGTAAAACAATGTTTTACAGGAGTAGGCCACATCATGTAGCATTTCATTTATTGATGTTGATGTTGTTTGATTAACAATAATGTTTGCAATGCCACATGATTTTACTGAATATTATAAATAATAAAATATAATTTCTTAGTATATAGATCTAAAGAAACCTAATTTCTGGACTGGTTACTCTCTTTTGTCCTGTGTCTCTTTTCTGTTGGCAAACTATCTTAGGTCAGATTACAAGAAGCCATTGAATATGAAGATCTGCAAAGGGAAAACAGGCCAAAAACAATTGCGTTAAACCTCAAGAAGTCTGACAGGTACAATTTGTCGGGGTTTTTTTCTTCTTCTGTGTTCGTTAAATGTTAACTCCTAGTGGCATTGATGTATGCACATTTTTATTAGACTAGTATTTTCATATTAATGCCATAAGTAACTGTCAATAAGTAATATATTACCGTCACATAAAAATTCAGCTTTTAATATCTGAAAAAGCAAAGTAAGGGTTTTTCTGCATTTCAGAAGCTGTGACAACCAAATATTTTGTAGTTTTACTTTATAATTGACTGAAACTGAAAATAGTTAATACAACAGATAATCATTAATGTTCTTTTCATCAACTAAACAAAAACTAAATAATTGATTAGTTGTGTCAGCTCTCTGTGCAGAATTGAGGAAGATGCTCATCTGTTGGGGGTGAGTCTCACTTCCTCTGGACAGACTGCTTATTTCAAAATAGATTTTGTATTTCATTTTACAGCTCAGATTCATTGCTTTCACTGTGCTGAAGTTCCTGCTAATGGCCAACACCAGAATGTCACTTCAGCATAAATTTATGCTTTTGACTGCTCAAACTGGCAGACTTTTGCCTTAAAAATTGTCCAGGAATGAAAAATTATATGTTCTAATATAATGTTTCTCACAGTATCTCTCTTTATTTGTAAGGTACGCCCATGGGCCTGTGCCACTTCAGTCTCAACAGTATACGACAAGCCAGGATATCATCAACTCTGTCAACTACATCCAGCAAGAGATGGTCAATTACAAACCCAACCTCACTCAGGTTAGGTCATGCTCACTATATTTCGTTAACTTTATCATGTATGCTGATCAGTGCCATCAGGTTTTCACCAGATATTGATCAAGTCAGCTGCACAGAACACAGCTTCTATTGTGATTTAACAATTTTAACAATCACTTCGGACAAAAGTTAATGATCATACACATCTCAGAAGTCCAATAACAACACATTCCCAGGTCAAGATCATTAAACCTGTTCCTCTAGTTCCTTTTCCACTTATTGTGATAATATAAGAGCCCACTAAAAGCACTGTGGACTGGGAAGGCAGTACAAATATTTTCAAAGTTACGTTTTCCTGAAAAATCAGGAATATGTAAATTGTTTAAAGTATGAATGGTGTCTTTGAAGAGTTTAACCCCAGTGATACTCGTTGCAGGTGTTGTCCAGCACAACCGCTAGCTCTGCTATTGCAGCACTTTCTCCAGGTGGCATCCTCATGCAGGCAGGAGCACAACAAGCCATAAATCGTAAGTGTGTTGTACAACTGTTAAAGAAGTTTAACATTACTTGCTGTGAAAGGTGATCAGTGGATGCCTATAGCACATCTGTAGCGTGAGGTTGCTGAAATGCCGCTGAGCAACACACTGAACTTCAAGGTGTTTCCTCATGACTGCTGTCATGCATTCTGTAGAAATAGAGGGATGGGTTATTTTTGTACAAGCAGACATAAGCTCTTATTTTTCTGTAACGTTTCTGTATTGTTCAATGATGACCCATATTATGAAAAATGTTGAGTATTTAAACTGCCAGTAATTTATTTTGTCTTTTCTTTTTCCAGAGATGGTACCTACTGAGGTTCAAGGAGAGTTAAAGCATCTTTATGCAGCTGCTGGAGAGTTGCTGAGACACTTCTGGTCCTGTTTTCCTGTAAACACACCATTTTTGGAGGAAAAGGTGACTTAATATTCCCTGTATTGAAAGGAAGTCTAATAATTGTTACAGAGTTAAGCTGAAATTTTGGCAACAAAAAGATCTATTGGCACTTCTAATACTTGTCTAATAGTACTTGTAAATAATTTTTTTGCATTTCTTTGTGGTTTTAATATGTAGTTTTATAGTATAATCTCAATCACTACCACCACCCTTACACCTGGCAGTCACCCTACATAAGTTGAATTTTTTGTTTTTCTTCAGATTTGTTCTCATCATCTCATACTTTTCAAACAGGTGATGAAAATGAAGTCAAACCTCGAGAGATTTCAGATGACCAAGCTTTGTCCTTTTCAGGAGAAGATTCAGCGTCAGTACTTAAGTACAAATGTAAGTCTCCAAGTTATTAATAATGACACAATATTGGCTTTAACCAGGTGACACTTTCATTAAATCTCTTGTATGTTCCCACAGCTCACAGGGCATTTGGAGGAGATGTTACAGACAGCCTATAGCAAGTTTCACATCTGGCAAACCCGTCGCATGATGAGGAAAACCTGAGGTCTGATGGTTTGTCAAAGAGAGGACAAGGAAGATGTGAAAGTTTATGGACAAATGGCCTGTGAAGGTTCTCCAGACTGCTGTGAAGAAACCACAGATCACAGTCTGATGGGGCGTGGTTAACCAGGGGCTTAATGAGGATATAGATGGATGCTGCTACATCCCCAACTGTTCAACAGAGACTAATGGCATCTCAGTCACAAATAACTGTAATTAGTTTCTTTCTCTTTTGTTTGTGTTTTTTCAATGGTTGAGAATTTGGTATCGGTAATGGTTAAATGGGACGTTCAAAATGGTGTAATATGACCAAATAGATGGAAAGAAAGATGGAAAATCATTTAAGGCACTCCGGACGACAGGCTATCCTATGAGAAGCAAGCAGAGGGCTGCCAACATGTGTTTCATCGGTGCACAGAGCAGCGAAAGAGAGAATGGACATAACAAGGAGCCCCTCTGAGCACCGGATCGATTTGTGGAGAAGAGTTTCAGAAAATATAAAGGCGAAATAAATATAGCAATACTGTAAAGACATTTCACACTGGAGTGCATTAGTTTGTGTGACTCGAATCACACTGTCTTTGGTTTGTAATATCTGCACTGAAGACAAAAGTGTTACTCTAAATTAAAGTGAGGCATAAAGCTTTTGTTAATGAACCTTCTGCATTTCATCACGTCCATGTACCTTAAATTACTTTATTTTTGGTCTGTATTAATGCGGTCCTCCTATATATGTGTTTATAAGAGCGGTAGAAGTTTGTGTGAAAGACGTCCAGTGAAGCATCCAGTGCGGCTATTGGGAAGCCGTAGCTCTGCTTTCAGGAAGTGTCCTCACGTCAGCTGAGTGGAGCCGTGGCAGGTCTGCTGGCTGCAGGAAGAGTGGCGAGACGCTGACCGCTGACTTTCTTCCAGAAAAGTGGACAAAACCGGCGGTTTAGAGTGGATTTATAGGCGGTAGCACTGGCCTGTCACTCCGACTCTCCTTTGGTGAGTTAAACTGACAACATCGAGTGAATGGCAGCATCACTTTCAGAGCTAGCTAGCATGTTTGCTAATTTGTTATAGTGACAACGAGTCGGCGCATTGAACATAATCCTCAGAATATAACGTTACTTAATGTCAGTAAACTGTGAAGACATATTTAAGATAGCCATGTCGTGCTCATATTTAATTATTTAAAGCTAAGGTTCCCCTAACGTTAGTTTTGACAGAAACGTTAGCGCCAGTGTCAGCAGATGACGGGTCTCGTGATGCAGACTGACTGCCACAAAATCGACTGATGGAATCGCCCTCTTGAAGTAAGTTGTTTGCAGTGCGGCAACTTAATAAAGATACGGACTTGTTGTGTATTATCAACGAAAACTAACCTAGAAGAGCCGTTCAGTTAATTACTTGTTTGTTCGAGTCGCATTTACTGTCAAAAATCTGGAATATTTGAATAACGTTACGAAATGTGACAGTTTGACGGTTATTAACGTTAACGTAGGAATGTAATACGTTGCGGTGTCACTGTAATGTCAAGTGAAAGCCAGTGTTGTCCTCCAAATTAAATAGTAAAAGTTAGTAACGTACATTTATAACTGTAACTATGCCAAGTTAGTTGACGGCTGGTCCTCTCTAGCATAGTAAAGTAGTTACATAGTAGCTGTTGACTTTTATACAGTCTGTGGTAACTTCTGACACTGCGGCCAGCTGAGCCGTCGTTTCATGCCGGTTTGTGCGTATTCTCTGTTTATGTTACACGTCTGAGGGACATTTTGCAAACTTTACTTCGCTGCATTTATTTGAGCTACACATTGTTATGGCTTAATTTCCCCACTAGTATGTAAATTAGTCAATATTTAATCCACTTGACCAGTTACAACAATAAAATCGCATTTCTGCATAAGTAACATTAACGTTATTGCTAATGTTTTAATATAATCTGATATAGTGAAACTTAATTCTCACTGGCATGCACTTTTACTTTTGGTTCTTGTAGTTAGCTATTGATACTCTTTCTCAATAGGGACTTCAATTTATATCTAACTGAAATTTGTCAATCCATAATAGGCAACACACATATTGAATATGTGCTGTCTTTAGATAAGTAAGCAGTTTGGCACTACTTATGCTTTAGTAAACAAACAGAATCAGTGTCAGGCTGAGGCCCAGTCAATAGCAAAGACAGGCCCTTATCAGTGTCTCTGAATTATCATCTTGACTTTAGGCCTTGTCTTGTGTGTTAGGACTCCTGTACATCGAGGGGCCAATTCGAGAAAATTTAGCAGGTCAATTCAACTGTGGTCAGCTTGAATCTGTGCAAATCTTCACTCCCAAATATATTCCTGGTGCAGTAGAGTGCTAGCCGATACAGAGGTTGACTGTTACTTCTCACCTGCTTTTCAGATGCTTGTGTCAACTACTACAATGCTTCAGAGCAATTATGTGCAGATATTTTGTTTTAAAACATTTTTGCGGCACACACACTGATGTTTTCTTCCAAAAGTTTGATCACTCTAATGAGCTGCAGCTTTAGTTTAGCTTCTCCTTTCTCATAAGTTCACTTAAAACCATAGCAAGTAAATCATAGCCAACAACAAGTAAGTCAAAGTCACCAACAGTGTATGTGAGTAAAGAAACTTCCCCCCATTTTTCATCTTTATTCATTTAGTGACAACAGTGTCTTCCTTGGTGACTCCTAGAAAATGTCAGAAAAACTTTGCTAAATTAGAACGTATTGAACAACTGTCTTCTTTCTCAGTTGTAGAGGATCGCCAGTGAAGATGCCTCTGATACAGGTTGTGCCAGAGAACTACAGTCATGTACTGGCAGAGTTTGACTGCCTCGATCCACTTCTGTCTGCTCTCCGATTAGACTCCAGCAGACTTAAGGTAGGTTTCACTATCACATCTCTGAGTCCGTGTTAAAATGAAGATTTATATTAGCTTATTATTTGGTGTCCTTAAAATGCAACATAGTGAAAATACTGGGTTAACCTTATCATAAACAGTTAGTGGGCCTGTAACTTATGTACTTTGTACTCACAGTACACGTGGTACAGATTAATAAATGTAATATAATTAAAAACCCAACTGCTACAATGGACTTTAAAAGCAGAAAAATGGCAGGTGATGATGAACAGATAACATCAGATTGTCTGAGTCTTGGGATAATTGGGTACAATACTGCAAATTACAACATTATTTTTTATTTAGTTTATCTAACAGTGTATCTACATGAAAAGGTGAGCCAGCAATTCCTAAATGTGACTCAGTTTCATTTCTTTTATTGTTTAGTTTTGCACAGACAGCACAAAATTTAAAAGTAAGTGCACCAGAGTTTGCTAGCAGCTAATTTGCATCTGTTGTCCCTTGGCAGGTAGACAAAACAAACGAAAACAACCACTGAACAACAAGTTCACAACATAAAACAGCACGATACATTATGCCCATCAATGCAAGATTGAAAAAATCAGTATGATGCATACAAGAAACACAAGTTAATCATTGTTGTTGTGTTTTAGTGCACTTGTTTGGCTGTGTCAAGGAAGTGGCTCGCATTAGGAACATCAGCAGGAGGATTGCACCTGATTCAGAGGGAGGGCTGGAAACAAAAGCTCATCCTCACTCACAAGGTAATATGTGACTGGGTACTATTGTGCAAAGAGAGAGAGCCTAAGTCCCTCCCAGAAAGGTCTGTTTGTGAAGCGTTTGGTCTTGGTGGAAAGTGACCTGTATCGCCTACCTGAGGGAAGGAGCTGCAAGAGGTGGTGAGCAGGATGTGATGGATCGGAGATGATTTTCTTTGCTCGCTTTACAGTCTGAGTGTATAGGGAATCAGCTGAGGGGAGTTGGTTGCCTATGATTTTGGATGCTTTGTTGACAATCCGCTGTAGATTCTTTCATGTTTGGCTGTCTGTGCTACCGTACCACTGGAAGGGGAGGCACTTAAGCTTTCTATACAGCTGCACATAATACATAATACAATGTTTGTATGTGTCGGTTTCTCCTAATTTTGTGTTAAGTGGTAACCCATTATGCGCCCTTTTTAGGAGGGATCTATCACTCAGGTGGTGTGTTGCCCTCATGATGAAGACTTCATTGCTGTTGCTACAAGGTTTGAATCTCACTATGTAGTAAAGAAATCTTTTATACTTATCTATCCTCAAACAAAACGCACCCTTTGTCACCTTTCTCCTCTTCTCTCCTCTCCCACATATGTGTTTGTGTTGCCTGTATTGTTCACCATGTTTGCTGTGTTTCTGCTCCAGTCAGGGTCTGGTGGCGGTGTGGGAGCTGCAGCTGGAGCGGCGGGGACGTCCAGAGAGAGTCAGTGTGTCCTGGGAGCACCGAGGTCGGATCATCACTGCGCTCTGCTGGGACACCAGCACGCTCAGAGTTTTTGTCGGGGACTCAGGAGGCAAGGTGTCTCTTCTCCGTGCAGGATCCTCCAAACTTGGCAAGGTATTGACTGCTGAAGTAAATGCAGCTTTTGAGATGTTTTAGACAATTTGAAGTTGATCCACAAGCAGTTATGTAAGGTCTCTGAACTAAATCAAATTACCAAGCCTTACATTGAAGCCAGGTGACAGGTTACTAAATTCTCTGACCCTTCAAACCTGCTTACAGTCCAAAATCACAGACCTCACGAAGGATCTAAAAATTCAAATAAATGACTTTCACTTGGCAAGTTCAACAAAGTAAGGTTCTCTAATTGAAAATTGGTGTTTCGTTAGTTTTTGTTTGAAGTTCATTTTCATCTCAAACTGAAATGTAAAGGTTAACCAGGTGGTAGAAAAAAGGGTAAAATGTGCAAAACCACCAGCATAATCAATTAGGTGATTATATTTTCTAATAAGTGATAAATCACATTTGTGTCTTGGCAATAGGAATCATGTGGAAATGAGAGACAAATGTTAGTATTTTTAAAACCTTTGAGGCTCTCGAGAAATATGCCTATAATTGCTGGCTGAGATTTTTTTTTCTTGCACTTCTTGTGATTCAGCTAAATGAACCAATGTCACTCTTTGCTGTGTTCTTGTCCTCATATTATATGTAATGTACATATCCTTCTTCAAATATCCATGCTTGATTTCTTTATG
>NC_060168.1:30503693-30538142 GCF_021292245.1 Micropterus dolomieu | reverse complement strand
CGAACCAGCGGTATCGATGACCCGGGCCAACGACCCCACTGAGGTTAAATAGCTGAGTTTCCCTGCCAGTCAGTCAGAACTGAAGAAGTCCTTTGGATGAGGGACGGAACGTCTTCCAGTATCTTCAACCAAGTCCAGTTGCCCTTGACTTTAACCTTCGTTGGATAGCACCCACAAGTGCAACTAGCAGACGACAACAGTTCGGCTCCATGTTTGTTTATGTCTGAAGTCGCGTTTCATCATGCGGCTTTCTGTCAGATCCCAATTCCCCGAAAGGCTACTCTGAATTTGGTCAGTATAAACACCAATCGTCTGGTGTGTGCGTTCTTATGATTAAAGCATTGGAAAGTTTGCACCAGGCCTTATTTGTACTTTCTCCTTCAATGGCGAACTTTGTTGCATGGATAACATGCAAAAATCATCATTAAAAACCAGGTTTAAACAGCCTCAATAGCTCGCAGCCATGCTTCATATTAGTGGATGTAATTTTCAACAACAACAACAATAAATTAAAACATTTTAAAGCCAGCATGTTTTATTAGATAAAAAAATTGTAGACCAAAAGACCAATAATAGTCAGGTGAGGGTTGGAACATGCTTCTCTGGGCTGTTTTTATTCTCCATTTCAGGACGTAGTTGGAATAACCAATCAGCTTGTTTCATATGCAGGTATGCAGGATGCATTGTTGAGATTGGGGAGGTGTGCAAGTCAGCTCCTCGGCAAGCCTTTCACGTACAGGAAACTTGCTACTGTGCCTTCAATAGTAAAGTTACTATGGAATTTCAATGCTCTAACCCACACAAATTATATTTTGTTTCCTTGAAGGAAACATGTTGCTGTTTTACATAATCCTTAACTTGCTGGGGAATGTGTCGTGGATATTGCTGGTATGCCTCTCTTCTTTTCATTTTTCTCTTGTGTTGCTTTTATGTTTTATGTGTTTTGTTAAAAGAATCTCTCTGATCACTGTCCTCTGACTGTCCAGCCCCCAAAGTCCAGATGACAGAAAACGGGTAATAAATATGTTGATATGCTCATCTGAGGCGACATCCACACTACGTGTTCATTTTAAAACACAGACCTTTTGCTACATTTGCACCTCCCGTCCAGACAGCAAATCCAAAGACCTAAAATGCAGAAGTTTGAAAACGCTGCTGACCATATTTATGTTTTAAAACTCCGGTGCAGTGTTTTAGTGCAGTCAGGCGAAAATTGAAGACTTCAATAACGATGATGCAGACACTCATATTTGGCTTCCTGATTGGGTCTTCTCAGTCATGCAAAGCAAAAACACAATGCTACGTACAGTGTTTATGTGTTAGTATTTTTATTAATATATTTAGTATTGTGCAAATAACACTTATACACTTTTAATGTGCATGTCGCTGCTTTGCGACAACACCCAGTCTGTTTTCTGCCGTCACAGTTTCTTCGTACTCCCGTGTTACTTTCAGTAACAGTTCCACCTCGTTGTCAGTCCACGCAAAGAAATCTCTGCTGTGGTTGTTCATCTGTAGAAGTCTGCCACACACATGCCCAGTGTATGTGAATAGTCACTAGATGTGTGTTTTCAATTGTTTCAATATCCAGGACAAAAATATTGGAGTGTAAGTGTAGCTCTAGACTCTTCCATTTGTATAACCTTGCGGTCATACAAACAAGATTATAAGCAGCAGTGGTACAACGAGCGCTATGCAGACATTTTTGCCCTAGGTTTCCCCTGACTACATACAGCCTTGTGGAAAACTTTGTTGTTGCTGTAGATTATTGGAGCCTTATGGAGATTGACAGGAAGATCTGTAGACACTACTCAGTACCTCATCCTTCTGCCTGTTTTTTGGGTAAAAGCAATAATGTAACCTATATTTTTAGTTACAGTTAATATTCTCCTAAAAACACACTAAAATTGGGGATAAAGATAAGGCAGTAAAGCACAGAGCTCTTTGTAGTAAAGATGCAAATATAACATTTTATTTTTCATTTATCCATTATTTAGCCCGGAAGGTCCAATTGAGATACAATATCTCTTCTTCCAGTGAGGCCTGGTCAAAATTGCAGCAGAAAAAACAATTTCACATGTTACAAAAATCCACCTGTACAACAAAAGAGAGGGGAACATGTCACCCAATCCCCAGTGAAAATTACACCCCTATATACAGTCTGATTGAAGTTATTTTTGTCACAGTGGCCTTGAGAGATCACAGTAAAGCAAGTTCAACATTACACGTGATCACAGAAAGATGGCAAAGAAAAGTAAATACTGCTGTGGCTTTCCACCGCCAGAGACAGTTCTTGGCAAGTAAAGATGTTGCAAAACGTTTTGAGATTGAACTCGGCCCAGGTGTGTGTGACCTGGTGAATAAGTGTAGCATTTTGATTGGTAGTGTTTGGAAAAGGAAAGCAAGTCACTTCCTCTTTGTGGAATTGTGTGTAGTTTGGCTCTTTCAGTGAGAGGTTTCAAAAATTGTGTGACATGTAAAGAAATTTTGTGTAAGCAGTTGTAAAAAACTGTTATCTAAGAAAAATGGACAACTCCAGAGCCTTCAGCTTTGACTTTGGTGTGATGGGGTTTGAATATGGATCTTGAATGGAAAACTTCATCCCACTCGTGTCTCTAACTACTGTTCCCCGCCTAATTGCCTTCAACACATGGGGTAACATGTCAGCTTTTCTTGAGTTGGTGTCAATCCCATGATTAATGAGATCTGTTTATCACTATAACGGCAAATGTGCAATCTGCTGAAATGTTCTCTTTCTATGCCAACGTCAAGAGACAGAAGGAGAAAGGAGGGGTAGAAAGAAGACAACTAGAGGGAAAAACAAGAAAAAGGAGGAAGAACGTTTGGTAGAAGGAAATGAGAAGAATCTCAGCTGTGTTCATGATAATGTTTCCCTAATCTCCCTAGTCTACAAAATTTTTTTTTCTAATTATGAACAACTTCAATACAAGCGCTAACTTCCAATAATTCTGATGTCCACTGGGTATTGGACATAAATTATACATATCACCTCTAAAATGCACTGCAAAACTGCACAATCATGTTGAAGCTATAATTGGAAAGCTCAGTTATTATTCTGGGGAAATGCACTCGGCTGACTTGAGCTTTGCCTGGTGGGGGAATTGAGGTTGACAGCATTATTAATGAACAGTGAGGAGTGCTAAAGAGTCTGACAGAGGTTGGGGATAATGGATAGCAGAGGGTGAAAGAGAAGAGACTTGGGTTAGGAGTCTGCATGAATGCTAAGATAACTCTGGTGGATGGTTCAAAAACTTCACAGTAACTTTGCAACATACATTTTGTGGAATGGAGTGGAAACTAAACCCCGTTTCCAGTTCCAATAGAAATCACTTGTCAATCAAAACAAAGTGCAGTATTACATAAGTATTGTTAGATCCCGAGTTGCCCCTGTACAGGAGGTACTGGTCCATCTCTCCGTCTTATAGGGTCCGATCCTCCAGGCCTATGGGTATTACCCTATTAGGTATAACTGAGGACTGTTTAAGCTGGTGTCAAAGAGATTCGCCCATCTTCTTCTGAACGTCTTCCCTGCTTACTCTGAAATGGCACCTGACTGAATAGCCCTAGAGCCAAATACCACCTCAGCCACGCCCCTTATTGATCAGTGTACTTGCTATGGTTGCTAGGATTGTATTTAGTGGCCAGGAAAAAATGCCCCGCTAGTTAATTAAAAAAGTAAGTTAATTTTTACCATCAAAGGATCAATTTAATTTATTCAGCATCAATGAAATATTCTTATTTTCAATCATCAAATCAACTTTCTTTTAATCATTATTCATTATATTGCTTACAGCATTGTTAAGCTCTGTGTTTTGCAGGTGGAAGTACGCACTTCCCTTTTCTCACTCACTGTTGTTACTAAAGGAAGAAGGGCTCCAGCTTTCTTCTTTGCGACCTGATAGAAAGAGCGTTGGGATCTCAACTTATTTGACAGTATTCAACATTTAATTCCCTTATAATAAAATTTGAGCGGTCTGTTTACCCATGATGACAATTGTTCATCCCAGGATGGGCTGGCCATCTGGCCGGTGGACCAACATGCATTTTGGACATAACTGTCTTTTGTTTTTTGCCTGACTGGCCCATAAAATGGGTAGATCCTTTGTTTTTTTTCATAATTGACGCTAATCTGGCCCAACCACATCTTTAAACCCCCTTCAAACAGATGCTGCCAAATGTACATGTTCTCAGCTTAGTGTGCCTGAAGGCACTGGCAGCAGAGAGTGTAGTGCAGTCCACAGAGCCCAGCAATACCAGTTCAGCTGTCAAGGTTTTGCAGCTGATGGGATAAGACAGAAGACAATAGGGATAAGATAAGCAATGTTTGGGTTTGGCTGGCTGGCTAATTTACAGCATAGCAACCTCCCAACTTTAGCCTGAGCAGAGGTCCAGTCGGACTAATCATTTAGGCCTATCAGCTAAGTGAAAACACCTTTGTTGGTATGCAGGGCCTTTAAGATTTCTCTCTGGGGTGATGTGGTAACAACTGTGGTTACCTTTGGTAATGACATGTTTTAAAAACATAGGTCCCAGAAGTTTGTTCAAAATGAAACAAGTACAAACTACTGACTGGGGACAAACTTTTCTTGGGTAGCTACCCGATCGAAAATGCAACAGATGTAAGGCAACTGCATCTGTTTACGTTGCAGCCTAACCATGGGCTGAGAGGATTCATCAGGTCATATTGTTTTAATAAAGAAGGTCAACAATACTATAAGCAAAGTACTATAATACTGAACTTCCTCATTGCATGTAAGGTTGCCATGCACAGCGGCATCACATCCACTACATGCATGTATCATGTTCTGTGGATCCCATCTCATTTTGAATCCCAGGCTGGAGAGTTGGACTACGTTAGCAATAATGGAAACTACTACAAAGAAAGATAAATACAGTACAACAAACAGCTGAAAGGATTGTTGAAAAATAATAATAAAAAGGAAGTTATATATAATGAAAAGAGTAACTTAAAACCGCCTGAAAATATTGTTTTTGATTACCTCAAGTGGTTTAATTTCTCACTTCGCTTCAGTGATGTACAAGTATACTCCGGAGTGTGTCACTTCTCCATGATGGGTGCTCGGAGAACATATTTGAAACTTTCAACCAGAGAAATCATCTTGTAAATTAATTAAAGCACACACTCACATACTGTATTATTATTAACAGTTGCAATTAAGTATAACTAACATTCTATGACAAGCTGGAACATTACTAAAATATGAAGCAGTACATATGAGTGTTTATTTTAGAAAGGCAAGAGTGGATTCTCTCCAGACAACTGCCAGCATTAAGTATTGTTTACTTATGAACCTTGTTTATCTACCTTTTTAATTTACTCTCATTACATTCTCATTATCTCTGCCCATCTTCCTTTATCATATTTTCTCACTGTTCTTCTCGTCTCCTGCCATCTGTCTCTTTTCTTCTCATTTACTTCTTCAATGTATACTGCATCTGTCTCTCTGTCGTCTCTCCCTTTCTTTCCACACCTCCAGTCTCCTTTTCTTTTATTCCACACCTCTTCCACTTCTTAGTTTGTGAGCCCATCAACCTTTAAGGGTCATCAAACCTCATAAATCCTTGGGGGATTATGTCAGAAATGTCTAAGGCTCTTTGTAAAACAAGGCTGACATTTAGGAGATGCAAGGTTTTTACCTGACAACAGGGTTAACATACGCTGTGTGTGTGTGTGTGTGTGTGTGTGTGTGTGTGTGTGTGTGTGTGTGTGTGTGTGTGTGTGTGTGTGTGTGTGTGTGTGTCTTAGTCTGAGCAGGTTCAGAAGTCAATATTAATTTAAAGGACAAGAATGAATGATTGACGTGTGACCCCAGAGTCTCCCCCTACTCGCAGAAACATTTGGACCCCTCAAACTCCCTCTGTCCTCTGAAAGATAATACTGCAGCTGTGTGTTTGTGTGTGTGTTTAATGAAGTCATCCCTGTGAGTTGTTGAATGTCAAAGCTGATCAAAGTATTGCTGTGGGTCTCTCTAGTGCTCTTACTGTGTCTCTGCCCAGCAAATTAAGCTTCTTCATTAGATAGATGCAACTCATCTTATCCCTAGACTGACAAGAGAAAATGAATACATAACAAACCTCCTGCCTTCTGTTACTCATCAGCTAAGGAAGAGGAAAGTAGTTTTTTGGAGAGAGGCAGAGAAAATCAAAGAAAAAAAGGAATCTTCGGATGAATTTGTAATTTTAAGAGGTGATAAATAGTAGTTTTTTCAGTCTTTTGTGAATTTTATAATCTGTGTGAATGTGATAGAGAAACTGAATCATTGACAATTATGTATAGTGGTATACAAAAGAAGAAATAAAAGATAGGCAATAAAAGAAAGTCATAGAGATTAAAATGGGGGAATATGAGTCCCATTTACCCAGACACCGCAGAGTTATGAGAAGACGGCTTTACTTCTAAGGTCAGCCAATAAGTCTTATTAAACACCCATTCACACCCTGCTCTTTTCACATCAATCCAGCACTGAGCTGGCTGAGCAACACACGACTAACAGGCCCCTTAAGTTCCTTTTAAATGTCATTTCTAGGATATGAAAAAAATCATACAAAGTTACACAGTCAGCAAAATGCACACAAAGGAATTCATCTCTTAGTAAATAGTTTTAGTTTTACAACACATTTACCGTTTGTTTCAGTTTTAGCCTTCTCATCAGCTTGTTGGTTAGTTAGTTAGAGACTAGGTGGTGAAGAAAGTTGAGCATCCAGCAGCTAGCAAGATTTTTTTTCAATCAGTGGAGAGCAAACCAGTGTTAAGAGTGAATATTTGACCTAAATGTATTAAATTGAGAATTGTACAATTGTTCTGCAGATGTCAAAGTCAATCTTACAAGTGCGCCATATTGCTTATTTGCTTATTCATTCTTGGATGTTAGTCAGTATAGTGATGCATAACTCTAGCTAGGTTTTAGCCATGCTACTGACATGGTTCAATAGAGGCTGGTCTAGGCTGAAATAGTTCAATAACAATCAAATGGATTGACATTAAATTGTACAGACATTCGTGGTTCACAGACGATCATTCAGACCGAATAAATTGGCCATGATCATTACAGTCCTGACGCAGCCACATATACCAGATTTTTTCATTTTTGAGTCAGAGCATTTGATTTATTGATTGCTGTCGGGATGTAAAGAGAATTTCAATAATTAACAAACAGAACAAAAAATGATTTGATGGTAACACAAGACTGCAGGCTCTCATCTGGGAGGTGGGAGTGATATTTGGATTTTACTTAGTTTTAAGCTTGAGAAAACCTGCTCACATAAGTATGTTGATACAAAGATGACCCCAAATACATACTTCTTCAAGTTCATGTAATTGTTGGTTAACAACTGTTAATTCGGACATGTTCAACAGGGATGGATCAATGTCCAGGGATAGTGTATTATTTTCCTTATGGAACTTGCTGAATCTTTCCTCAAATGCAGTTTGCATTCCAATCATCACACATTGTAAGAAAAATTACAATTAGGAGGGTGTTTGAGCCCACTCGATTTGGTGCTGTCTTTGACGGTCTTTGCGGAGACGGGCATATCTTTAATTTTCTAAACTAACTCAGTATTGTTTTTAAAGTCTGACAATATATGTCCTGATATTCTAATGAACAATTATTTCATGTATTCACCATCCGTGAATGGCTTTCCAGTCCTTACCATCTCCTGAGCTGCAACAAAACTAGCAGCAGTAGTGGAGTTTTAAAAGTAAATTTACTCTTCTCTGCTCCGATTGCCAGGAATGCCTTTTTCCATTTCGTTATGCATATCGTAAAAAAGCAAATACTGCTGAATAGATAAAAGTCTGAGCTTTATGATAGTCTCAGTGAATAATATAGGCTTTTCATCATAAATCATCGCAACCCCAAGAGGTCCTTGATCATACAGTCATACATATGCACCAAAAAAGATATTAGGCGGATAGGTCTACTAACAGTATGAAAGATTAGCTGTGGCACACACACACACACACACACACACACTATTTCCTCTAGGCTTATGCATGCTAAAGATAAAAGAAAAACAAACAATTGCAATACATAAAAACGTCAAATAGGCATATCTAAGGTTATGAATTACAATACAGATTTATGTGGTTTTAAGTATAAAATTGCCTCAGGGTGAATTGTAATTCCTTAACTTTTCCTGTAGCACCATCATTATTTTAATTTGTGCAATACTTTGGTTTATGGTTAAAACTAAACTGAAACTAATGACATCCCCATCAGCCTAAGCTGTACTTTGCCTTGTGCTTATTAGCTAATTAGCATGCTGACACCCTAATTTAAGACAGTGACAATGGTAAACATGACACCTACAAAAAAATCTGCATTTTCGCATTTTGAGCATGTTTGAAGCTGACATTTGCATTCAGCTCTTGGAAACGCTTGTTTTATCAAATATTTTCTCTGAGCATAGGAAAATAAAGTAAAGCAATACAGCTACAACAGCTCAAGACATGAAACACAGAACATTTTGACTTTTTCCTGGACCAGTGGAGATTTAGTCATTACTAATCCTATGTGGCATTAATCCTGCAATGCCTTTTATCTTTTCAAATGCACACAATACAGGCATCTGGGAGGTTAACATATAGGAGCACTAAACAGCTTATTGCCTCAGGGATAAAATGAAGTGCAACATAAGGCTCAGGTCACAGAGCATACTTACATGCCCTGAAGCAACGGTTGATTCACAAGCATTGTTGTCACTATGAACAATTGTGTATAGACACAGACTCTTGTACAGCTAGATACACATACATAGACCTCCAGCCTCACCACTCTGCCACAATAAAAACACTAATGCATTATGGGTCCTCCAGGCGGTAGCTATTCATAGTGCCTCCTGCCAAATGTCACTAATGCAAGGTTATTGACATTATCATATCAGACGGTTCAGCAACCAATCAGTTAAACAACCAGCAAAGCAACAAGCCAGTCAGCCAAAGGGTTTCCTGTCAACCAGTCAACTAGTGATCAAACACTTGATCAGTTTGCCTGCCAATCACCTGACCAGCCAGCTCATCAACTTTTAAGCCAACATCTATCAAATAGCCAATATTTTTCACAGGAGTTGTGGAAGGCCAAACCCACGGAGTCTGGGAAGTCTCATGGAGAACAAAAAAACTAATTGTGTGCAATTTAATAATTCACACAAATTATGCTTTTACAACCCTACAAATTGTGCTCTTGATTTAATGCCATATTATATATTTGTCTCCACTACTCTTGTAGAGGGCAGTAAATGACATTTGTGCGCTCTCCAGTGTTTTTATGAACTGGATGACATCTGTATCAGCCTGCCACACTGAAAATACATTTAAGGGATATCAAAGATAAAACAACTTTGTGCTTAACAGCTAAAGCCTGAAGTATATCCACATAAAACCTAAAACAAAGAAACCCCTGGTCAGCTAGTTTTGATGTTTTTCTGCCCCCCCTAGTCACCACGAAACAATCAATGCCATAAAAGAAAAATGTTAACATCCTCTTCGCCTTTTCATTGTCCCGGGTCTTCCCTCTCTAATCTGACTTGTTTGTGTGTTAAGTGTTAAAAAATATTCTTGTTTTTAAATATGGAAGTGATAGAAACTGTTTTTCCTTTTTTTTGTCTTTGCTGTTATTTACTTGTACTGTTGATTATCAAAAAGTTTGAGAATTTCCTGTTACGATGCTGTACTGACTGTGTAATCTGATAGCATTTGAAACATCAGTGAATGTCAAAAATAAATACAAAACAAACCTCCTTCAAACGACACGTTTCCAAGAAAAATGAAGAAAGGTTTGGCATCATTGTTTGTCCTACACATCCAAGGTGGGAAACAGCTGCTGACGCTGAAGTGACGTCTCCCTATCTTTATTGTAGTTTTAATGAGCTCCAGCATCCATCAGCACAGGTTCGTGCATAAATCTGTGTAATTAGCGAGAGTACATTTGACACATTGTGCTTTTCCACTTCAGATGAGTGTTGATAGATTGTTGTTGTTGATTGGAGGTAAGCTATGGAAGACATTTTATGTTGTCATTATACACCAGCTCACTGAGGGAGTCAGGGATTTGTTGAAAACAGGAAACATTCATAATGCAGCTGATGGTGTGTCAGAGCTGATTTCTTCCATCAGATATGACACAACATAAATCAAATTTGTCATAGTCAGAGTGAATTTAATGGGCTGCAAATATTTTAGAAACTCTTAGACACATGGATTTTTGCAAATAAATGGTATCTCACAACTTTCTCCTTGGTCTTTAATGGAATCATTTATCTTGTCTGAACTTGTGTGTGATTGCAGAGCCCTGGAGTGGCCATAGAGAGAAAGAAATAATTTGTTCCCACATTTTGATTAATTCATGCGCAAGAGATACCAGTCCCATATTTTGATCAATTTGTGTGGACTATGTATATAGCGGATTGTGAGCTGTAGTTTGTCCAGGAAGCACACCAACTTCGGCTATCACAGTTCCTCTTGCCCTGCTGTTGCTGTTCCTGTGAACTCAGGTAAACAACGCTGGTCTGTTGTGCTGGCTCTCTGTATGCACTTATCTTTTGTGCATGAATTAATCAAAATGTGGGAACAAATTGCATCTTGTGCGCACTCATTAATGCCAGATTTCTGTCCCCTGATCCCTTGAGCATTATCCTTGAAGACTTAAACTGATGTGACAATCAGACAATTTTATCAGTGCATTACTTTAAAACCTCTTTTTTGGCTTTATCAAGAGGATCAACACATCTGCCACAGTTCCTCATCTTGTTCCCTCTGATCATAATACAGTGGATCTGCTCTCTACAATCAAGATCATGCTTCATAGGCAGAAAGTCCAGGTATATCAAATCCAGATGTGGAGTGAGGACTGCTTTTTACCATGATGAGGCATTTTAACAGGTCTGTGTTTCAGAATTCTTCTTATTGCACTGAAGAACTGACAACAGCTAATTATTGTTTTGTGTGTTCCCAGTGAAGCGGTTTACTTCTACCGAATTGGGTCTCCAAGAAATTATGAGATGAGATGAAGTTAGCAGAAGTTTAGCTTCATTACGTTTAAGCTGCAATGACAAAAGCAGCTCCCTCAAAAATCAAGAAAGACAAACGTAAAGGGAACCTAGATGAGTTTGTGACCACTAGTAGCGCTGTGGAGCAGGGTTGTGTAAGTTTGGGTAACCGTTTGTTTGCATCGCATGTACATGCATGCACAAGGACTATGAGTAGAAAAAGTTTATTATTTATTGGGGTGTAAGTCAAGAATGTCCTGACAAACATTCATCACGCACAAAAGTATGCCTGTCACAAGGATATAAGGTCATACATGACAGTTTTATATATAATATAATCATAATTAGCAAACAGAAGCATCAACAACTCTGGTTCACAGTGATTAGAAATGATATTACACCAAAAATTACACACCAAAAATAGACATGGGCCAGTAACATTCAAGATAACGTGCATTCATAGACCATCCACCAGTTCAGCAAAACACAAAAGACATACTCCGTTCATCAGTTCATTGAAACACAGAAGGAAGTTCTCAGTCTGTCAAAAATATAAAGCCAAAAGAAATAATTATGGGCAGAGCCCCAGTCTCTCCCGTTTAGAAAAATACTGGTTCTCACAGTGTGGTGCTTGGGCACCTTGGGTTACACACACAGTCAGTCGGACGGTATACAAGTTGATCATGTAGGGATTAACGTCCTCGTGATGATTCTCTTTGCTTTTGTGTTGAGTTGAATGCAGCAACGTCTCAAGTTAAGTGGCAACAATGCGGAACTAACTACCCTGACGTTAAGTCACTCTACTGCTGTGTGCGGTCTGTACAACACGGTGTAAACTCCACCCACAGACACAGAGTAAGCGTCAACAGCCACAACTGCAATGGTCCTGACACAATCACTTATCTCACGGTAGGAGAGACACCCTCTTCTGATATCATCCCAATGCGTCTCTGCCGCCGGAAAAAGCAGCTGGTGGATCAATTAAAATGAAGACATGTCATTTTACCCATGACGGATTGTAATTTGTTAGGCATAAAGGATACACAATGCATTTTTGGGAGAAACACTAAGTTTGGTTACAAAAAAAGCATTCCTTTAAATATATGAGCTCTCATCTCTCTGAATTTGGGTTTACATATTTAATACAAGTAATACAGTCTCCCTGAAGGGTTTAATTAGCAGCTAGATAATAAACAGTTTTCATTAGCCAACCTGGCTTGTGTTTGGAGATTTCAGTGTCAGTAGGTTAGTCCAACACTTTGGTCTGAACAGAAATGAGAGACTGCCACAAATTTTGACACGTCCCAACAGAACAATGTCTTCGGTGATCCTCTGATTATTCATTTAGTTTCACCAACCGGTCACAATTTCCACTTGACAAACACTTGTATCCATAGATCGATAGCTCATGCTAACTTTTTATGTTTGCTACCATGCATGTTACCAGAAAGGAGAAACAGAGGTTTTGATTTCTTTCACGACTTTAAGTAAATTTTTTGCAAAGCAGTGTCAGGATTCACAAATTGTGTGTTTAAAACGAAGTGGATCCACCAGACAGAGATAGAGTGTCTCAGTTCGGAAAGAGTTTTCTTCTGCACAAAAAAAGGAAGTTTTTTTTTTTTTCCTGGGCTTTATAAACAGAAGAGCTTCAAGTATTTGTCCTCTTGATTCATGAGAATAATGGATCATTTAAAATTCTCATTCCTGTTTTCTCATCTGTATTCTGTCTTACCCATTTCATTCACAAGCCATAAATCAGATGGTACCTACTGAGGTTCAAGGAGAGTTAAATCATCTTTATGCAGCTGCTGGAGAGTTGCTGAGACACTTCTGGTCCTGTTTTCCTGTAAACACACCATTTTTGGAGGAAAAGGTGATGAAAATGAAGTCAAACCTCGAGAGATTTCAGATGACCAAGCTTTGTCCTTTTCAGGAGAAGATTCAGCATCAGTACTTAAGTACAAATCTCACAGGGCATTTGGAGGAGATGTTACAGACAGCCTATAGCAAGTTTCACATCTGGCAAACCCGTCGCATGATGAGGAAAACCTGAGGTCTGATGGTTTGTCAAAGAGAGGACAAGGAAGATGTGAAAGTTTATGGACAAATGGCCTGTGAAGGTTCTCCAGACTGCTGTGAAGAAACCACAGATCACAGTCTGATGGGGCGTGGTTAACCAGGGGCTTAATGAGGATATAGATGGATGCTGCTACATCCCCAACTGTTCAACAGAGACTAATAGCATCTCAGTCACAAATAACTGTAATTAGTTTCTTTCTCTTTTGTTTGTGTTTTTTCAATGGTTGAGAATTTGGTATCGGTAATGGTTAAATGGGACGTTCAAAATGGTGTAATATGACCAAATAGATGGAAAGAAAGATGGAAAATCATTTAAGGCACTCCGGACGACAGGCTATCCTATGAGAAGCAAGCAGAGGGCTGCCAACATGTGTTTCATCGGTGCACAGAGCAGCGAAAGAGAGAATGGACATAACAAGGAGCCCCTCTGAGCACCGGATCGATTTGTGGAGAAGAGTTTCAGAAAATATAAAGGCGAAATAAATATAGCAATACTGTAAAGACATTTCACACTGGAGTGCATTAGTTTGTGTGACTCGAATCACACTGTCTTTGGTTTGTAATGTCTGCACTGAAGACAAAAGTGTTACTCTAAATTAAAGTGAGGCATAAAGCTTTTGAGTGAACGGGTTGGCCGTTAATCGGAAGGTCGGCGGTTCAATCCCTGGCTCCCCCTGGTTGCGTGTCGAAGTGTCCTTGGGCAAGATACTGAACCCCGATTTGCCACTGGCGGCTATTCCGCCAGTGTATGAGTGAGTGTGAATGTTAGTTTCCGTTTGAGCACTTAGGAGGAGATCAGGATTGCTGTCAAGGTTAGTGACATTCAGTGTATGAATGTGTGTGACTGGTGGATGTAGTGTAAAAGCGCTTTGAGTGGTCGAAAAGACTAGAAAGGCGCTATACAAGTACAGAGCATTTACATTTACATTCTGTGTAGGATAGAAACCTGAGGCCAGATGTATAAACAAAAAGAGTACACTTTTCACAGAAGAGAAAAAGGAATTTGCTGTCAGAAAATGTTTATCTCCATGCCTGAATTACACCACACAGACAGTATGTGACACGGCAACTTGGTTGAGAAAAGCTCAAAAGAGGGAATGGGGGTGACAGTTTATTGAGTCTTGATTTAAGCACAGAGCTCTACATGTTTCTTTCTTTTCTTTCTTTCTCTAAGCATTATTTCTCTTAATATTTGTAAACAGATGTGAAGTGGGAATGAGAACAATGCTCACTGGATCATAAATTAGACATGTTTATGCGTCATCAGTCGGTAGGTTATTACAGCTCAGACACATAATCGCTGTGTGTAATGACACAAAAGCTGCTTTGTCACTGATACAGCACATTACCGGTGCCAACACAAGGACAGAATGAGCCTGATTTATGTTTGAATACAGTAAAACCGGAGAGTGTTAACATTCATTTGCAGATAGTTGTGGGAGTAGACATGAAAACATGTGGCCACAATTTCATGAAGATTGGGAGGTATAGCACACACCTTTATGCTGTAAATCCAACACTAAGGTACCTTAGTTTGAGAAAAAAGCTGCTAAGTTGGTGAAAAAATGTTCATTATGTATATCCAATTTCTCTGCTGCTGTTCAAAGGACAAACTTGGAGCGACTAAGTGTTTAAATGAAAATAAAGCTGAATGAAGAATGCAAAAAACACATTACTCATTTCATTTCCATGTTAATAATCATTGTATTCTTACTCTACAAGAATCCTTATCATCCCTTTGAATATACCTTTGACAATCCACTCTACATTGACACATATTCTACTTATTCCACAGGTTTTTGTGGCCCTCTATAAAGAGAAGTCATCGATCAAGTCACCAAAGTCCAACTTCCGGATGAGTTCATATTCAGTATCTATAAGCGAAAGCATGTTCAGACGTCTGTGTTGATCCCTGACAAGTGAGAGAAGGTAATGTCAGATACATTCTTCTTGTACATGCTAGGAAAAGGTGACTTCACAATCCAACGTCGTCTTAGATAGCTCTGATCAATCTGTTCTCATCTCCGTGCATCATTACCGATGCTTTCAGACAGTGTGACAAAGAGTAGTTATTTGATGCTAAAGGTACCCTTCAGCATCCGCATGAAACGCCACAGTTTGCTACATCGCAGCAACACACGGCCAATGTGCTAGCAGGTAGGGTAGACGGTACAAACATTTTTGATGGTTATGGCAAGAGTAGGGGGCTTCGGCTGGCTAGCTAGCACTTCCGGTCTATATGAGATGCCCCAGAGTGTCTTGTGTTGCTCTTAGGGCATTATATTAAGAATGCTTTTATTTTGAAATGTGTGTGATACAGGATATCCTCAAGGACTTCCTGGTTAGTCATTACAGGAAGCCAGCCAGTCTGTTCACTTGCTTTATGATTTTTTAAACGCCAGAGAGGCAACGTCGTGAGTATTTTATAGTTGTAGTTAAATTAATGTTTAAAGAGAATATTTACACGGAAAGATGAGAGATTCATTTGTAATTAAAAATATTTATTAAAACATATATTTACATAGGAAAACACATGTAACTAACAAAATGGTTAAGAGCCACAGTAAACAGCAAATTAAGCTTTTAATTAAGACTCAAATCGTTTTGCATGGAGGAGTTTAGCTAGTTAGATAGCAGCAGCTCTTATGCTACTTTAAATGAGGAGTTTCCCATTGTGTAGCCTCTATGAGTCATGCTAACTTCACACTGCCCTTCTACATTTTAGAGATTTGGAGAAACAAGGACTCATGTATGTTGGGTTAATCAGAGCCTGATACACCTTTCCCAATAAACATGATTTTAACATGAATCATTTCAAAAGCTCGTCTCTAACTAAGAAAGTGAACACACAAAGTAGCCATCTGGGACAGCTTGCCCTGACATATGTTGTTCCCTGGATCTCAACGGAGGCGGCAAGTGCAAAGTTAGCATGACCCACTAGTTCTTTTTCTATGTTGAAATCTTACTCTTGCTAAACCAGATCTGGGCCTAAATCTAAAGGAGAGTGTGCATTTTCTGTTAGGGCCCTTAAATGCTGCAGAAGTCTAATTTTTATTTCCATTCTCTTTTTCTTTCTGTGAAGTACTTTGTAATCTTGGTTTGAAAAGTTAAAGGTAATTATTATGTTATGATTACTTCATTTCTGCTCAACAAGCCATTTAATTAGCAAAACATGCGTGCACACACAAGCATATACTTTTATAGTATTTTTCATTTATAAGTAGGTGACTTCCATATAAATGGATTTTTTTTATTTTTACACATTACATGTAGACATTTCTATCCACTTAAAATTCTTTAAGGGCGAGGGGCGGTCCCGATATGGAGCTAGCAAAACACAGCCCTCAAAGAAGGGGGGATATTATTATTATTTACTTTACTATTTTGTAATATCTGTGATCATTTTGGAGAAATTAGTTTTTGTGTGTTTGGATGTTTTTAAATTACTTCAATTTAGTTTTTTTTTTTTTCCTATATGTCTTTCCTTCAAGGTAAATTTAACTATGTAGCCTACTTACCCATGGCAGGATCACAAAAATGAGCAAGTCAACAAAATCAACAGGCAAAATCCTCTGCTTCTGAAACGCTTTCTGTGGGGTATGAAGCCGTGCAGAGGACAGAACAAAACCAGAAATCATGGCCTTAATTTGACATGTTAAATACATCTGGCTTAGTTCACGTTTTTTTTTTTTTTGCCAAACTCTCTGCTCTCATGTCGTGTTCCATTTGGTGTCGTGGTCGGTCTCTAGTTTCCATTGTTTTTAAATTAAACGTGTCATCTTTCAGCCTGATATTGAAGATTTTAAGAATGAACCACAGAAATCCAAAAAGAACAACATCAAAACCTTTTTTTACAGGTTTTACCAGTAAGTGAAACAAAAAGAGAAGGTTAGAAGGCTAAAATAGTACGAAATCAAGAAGACAAAAGGAGCAGACTGTGTGAAAAGGTACAATGACTAAAGTCAGGAGTCTGTGAGAGGAGTCCCGCTGTGTCCTGTAACAACAGTATGTAAATCTGAGTCATCAGACGTCCCAATCATCTTCTCCCCAAGTGGAAAAATGTGAAAATTATAAATGCAACAATTCATTTTCCTGCCTCTTGCCACCTACACGGCACAGATGGTGTTTGTGAAGACATTTAGCCACCAAAATACTGCAATCAGACTTCAAAAATCTTCAGAAGTTTTGGAAGAAGTCAAACCAAGTTCAGCTGCTGCAACAGAGACAGGAAAGGCCTCTGTGTGGAAGTCTCTTCTTACCGACACTCAATCAAATGTGAAACTCTGGCCTTTGTCAAACTCAACCTTCCCCTGCACTTCAGAGCAAATGATCGCTCTTAAGTATGAAAATATTTGTTTAACTGGGAGAATCGCAGAAGATTAAATGGTGGGAGTTTAATGGGTGAAACAGCAGATGCTTTGAAACAGTGTGGTCAGTGGTGGGTGCAATTACACTCAGGAAAGGTAAAGAAAAATGTTGGTGAGGAAAATGAAAAGAAATAACAAATGTCTGTACCAGTGCGGTAAATGGAAACAGCAGTTGTCCTTTTGGTGAACTTTAATGCTGACCCCTTAAATGCAAAGGTCAGAGGAGGTTTCTTGAGTGCCTGAATATATTTTGCTCTGTCTGAATGTTTAATTGGCTTTGCTACTGATATTGTTTTCTCAATGTTTGTACATTTTACAGACATTTAGGAAATAGGTCATAAGTATGCTTCAAACTAAAGTTTTTGTCAGATTGTTTTCAGTATCTGAAAACTCTGTAGTGCAGTGTGATGCATCCAGTGGGAGGTTATGATGGCCCGCCTTCATGAGTCCTTTCAGGACAAGTATAACCAATTTTGGATTTAGACATAGTCATACAACCTAGTTAGCTTGAAGCCAACCAGTTCCCACACTCAAGTTCTCACATATGCGCACTGATCTCTTTCTCTTTCATGTCATAGTTCAACGCACTCAGGGAAGCCCTGTAGCATTGTTTATGAACGCTGAAACCATGTAGCATATACAGAAAAGTCTAAGTGAGGAGGTGGTTGGGGTGGACAGGTGGGCCAGACACCAGACTTTCAGCCAAGAGATCGCTGTCCATTTCCAGTGTGAAACAAAAAGTTGACATTTATTGTTTTTAGGCAAGTGACATAACGTAAAAATTTGATTAATAGCCCGGGCTTTTATTTGCTAAAATCACTGAATCAACCCTGCCTTTATTTGGACAGGCCTTTAATTCCTTTCGCACAAAACTGAAATAGGCTACTATGAAACAGTTTATTTAATTCAAACAGTATGAATATTATTTATAAAATTAAATAACTTGTAATATAAAAATGATCAAAATCAAATCAAAAAACACTAATTTGATCTAGCTCTGACAGACGGCTTATGCACTTTTAGTTTGTAGGCAGCAACATAACGAAAACAAACATACTGAACAACGCGGTGCGGGATGAGTGGCAGACGTTAGCAGACAGAGAGCGATGGACTTCACATGACAGTATTCACGAGTTGGATTCATTTTTATGAAAAGCTGTTTTGATTCTTTTGATCGGCGAAGAAGATATATTTTATTTAATCCCCAGAGGGGAAACTCAATGTTTTCACTCTGTTATTATGTTAGTATGCACTCAAGTCTGAAAGACACACACGCACATGCACAAACACGGAGAGATGTCAGAGCGAGGGGGCTGCCAGTCAGTACGGTGCCCCGAGCAGTTGGGGGTTCAGGAGCTTGCTCAAGGCCTCCTTTGGCAGTGCCAAAATCTATAAGAATTAGACTTTGGCTCGTTGTTTCTGTTAAATGAACTGAACTGATTGAATTGTGGAGAATTTAACTGATCTGCCAGGAAACTGGATAGGTGGTTCTTTTGCTCTAAGTTTTACGGTAGGTTATGTAAGCTACGCAAGCAGTTACTTAACTTATGTATGTTACGTAAGTAACAGTTATTTTAACCCGAACCATGACCATTGGCGCCTAAACCTAACCAAGTGAGAATGTACATATAATGTCACATACACCTGTTTGGTTTGGCTGGTTAGAAAGCTGTTGTTCAAACTCTGGTGCCGACTCCACAAACAACATCTAGGCCACTCAAAACCAGGGGTCTCAGTCCACTTCCAGCTGAGCTATGGTGCAGTTCATTTGTTGTGTGAATGCACACAAACCACAGAACTCGGTAATAGTAAATATGATAGAAGATAATTATGTAGATTCTCATTTTGTAAGTTGAGCCATCCCACTTTTTTTTCTAGCTGCATCATCGTATGCATAGCAACGCAGGATAACAGCATGGCAGGATATAAACTTTTACAAAACAAGTGTTGTGTTAAAATCACCTGACTACAAAACTAACTGATGGAAACAGAGAAGGGAGACAGAAACATAAGGTAGAGTGACACAGCTCAACTCTTTTAAGAAGTTCTAATCTCTAGTCCTGAATGCAGGAAAATCAGCTACACTACTTGTCTGGTGTGATTGACTCTTAGCCCTCATCCACATTAAAACAAATACGATCTCCATCCACACCAGCATTTTAGCTGCGTTTTAGAGCTGATCTTTTAGTTTGCATGCCGGCACTTTTAAATACATTTTATTTTCCCAGCAGTTATCTTCCATGCTCTGAGGCTTTGACCCTTGACCCCTTTACTCATGACTGCTTATTGTGTTGTTCATATTGGGAATTTAAACATATTCTACTCTTTGTAACTTTGTCTGCATATGAACATTTTCTGAATATGAATAGAACGCAAATGTTTCCAAAAACAGCAGTTGTCCAAGCTTAAGACTTTATGAATTTTTCTGTACTGAACCACAGGGAAATCTCAGTACAGTCGAGTAGCAGAGTTTAAAGAGGTGGTATTATGCTCATTTTCAGGTTCAAAATCTTAATTAGGGGTTGTACCAGAACAGGTTTACATGGTTTAATTTTCAAAAAACACCATATTTTTCTCATACTGCACATTGCTGCAGCTCCTCTTTTCACCCTGTGTGTTGTACGTTCCACTCTTGAGCTACAGAGTGATGCATCTTACTTGTACAAAATCTTTGTTGGGAGTTGTACATACGCAGTTCCCAGGTAAGGACTACTAGCCAATCAGAAGCAGAGAAGGGCAGGTCTTAAGAAACAAGGTAGTGTGATCCAAATCAAAGCTGCTTCAGACTGAGACCGTAACCTAGCAGATGGTATAAGTTACTCACAAGTCCACAACCACACAACATCATTGTTCCACATCTTACCATCAGGACTGAACGTTGAACTGTTGCCGGTGTTCTGCGGATCTATGCTGCCTTGCCGAAAAATGCTACCATAGCGCAAATCGATAGACTCGACTCTCCTCTGCCCTGCTCCGTTTTCCGTTGCAGATAGTACCCAGAGATAGTACGTAGCTTGTCGTCATAGCGACGCCACACACAACTGCTGCGACGTAATGTTCAATGTGACACACACACCAGCGATCCACACAGCTTTCTCTTTTTTAAGTTAAAACGTTTCCACATTCCTCAGAATGTAAAGACAGATAAGCGGTATGAAAACCTTCCAGCTGTGTTTTCCTCTGCCGTTGTTGCTGCAGCGGTCTGTGTGACGGCGGGAGCAGAGGGCTCTGTGAGCGGGCGGCTGGCCGGCCTCACACGCTCCTCCCCCGGGTTGGCACAGGGTTCCTCCTCAACTCCAGAAATATTCAAGCACATTTTTGTTCCGCTATTACTTCTCGTAAAACTGTCAATATTCGAAATCTACACAGCTGATTTCTCACCTCAAAACTTCTCAGAAGTGGATTTAGTGATGAAATTCCATATGAAAACTGTAAAACTTTCTGTTGCTGGCCTCTGTCTGTTGCACGTAATGATGATGCAGTGAATAGTGAATATTCTCTCTGACCAATCAGCAGTCTGTCGTGTTTTCACGTTACGTTTTAGTATCCCTCAGCTCGCTTGGAACCTCGACGGAGGTCAGGTGATACGAAAAAAAGTACCTGGAAGCAGGTACAGGTGCAACATTTCTACAATGGAAAACCAGACAAAGGCAAGTTGAGCCAAAGGGCCTCTGCTCAGACTAGCTTGGTTTGAAAGTGAAGGAAGTGAAGGGCTGGACTACAAACGAGCTGTTTTAAAGCGGTTCAGAGCAGAGCTTTCTGTGGGAGATGGGAACTCCCTTTGGGCTGGACTTTGGGCTTTTTCACTTTGCAAACCTGTTACATGCACAAAAAAGATATATAACTCAATAAAGGAGAGGGGGAAAGCCAAAAAGCATAATACCGCCTCTTTAAAGCCCTTAATACTAAACTTTCATACTGACAAATCTGAGTCAAATGTGGAAGTGTCCACCAAGTTTCAGACAAATTGGTTTGGATCATTTTGTTATTATCTGTAAACAAACTAAATAGATGAATCTCCTTTAAAAACGTGTGAGCAAATGTAGTTATGGGTAAAAAAATAAAAATAAAAATAAAAGCTCTAGAAACAAGGCTGCTTGTGTCATGGATTGGGGCGCTGAATGCAGACTGGGGCGAGGACCCAAATGCAGACAATGGCAAGGCGAGGAGGTTGCAGTCCAAAAATGTTTATTAACTCAAAAAAACTAACTTAAACAGGCTTACAAGGAGCTCGAGGCAAAGTCCAACAAAGGTAGTCCAGAACACAAGGCAATCCAAAACACAGGGAATAATCCAGAAGTAGGAAGACAAAGGAACAGGCAGGAACATACATAGGCATACATATACACAGGGACTAACGAGCGGGGCGGGAGCAACACAGGTGAGCGGGATCAGGGCTAACGAGGCAGAGAGACAAGCAGGCAGGCAGAGAGACAGCAGGGGGGAAACAGAGAGAACACTAGACAAGCAGACATGGGGCAGAGTGAATAACCAAGAAGACAGAAACACACACAAGTTTCAAAGAACCAGAACCTAAATGAGAACACAGAACTAGAACCCAGAGTACAGAGGAGACCAAACCACAATAATACAAACAAGGACCAGGAATGATTACCAAAACATGAACTAAGGACATGGAACTAAACTCAGACTCCCAAACACGACACACAGACAGGATCATGACAGCTTGTGCCACCGCCCTCTCTTGAATATCGTATTTTGTTTAAGGCACTTTGGGATGCACAATGTAATTATTTGTTTCCAATGACATAGTGTACTGTAGATTTTATTTTTAACACACATTTGTGTTAGCTGAGTACCCGTTGCAAGAAAAGAGCTCAAGGACACTTTGATGAGTTTCGAAACACTGCCTGTTCTTGGGGCGAAGAGATAACAGCTATAAAAGTCCATCAAATTCAGATCAAACTGCCCAGTACAACCACAGTTGTGTGTTCACTGGGAGCTGCCACTGTTCCACTCCAGACAATGTACTGCTTTGGTGTCTTGCTCAAGGGCATGTGGCGTAGATGAGGTTACTCATTTATTTTCTACACACATATTTTCCAAACCCATTCATATTCCGAACTGTCACATTTTCGCCACAAGCACCAATTATCATTTTAGCAAACACTCTGGCCAGTTGGTGGCTGTGAATTCAAACTTCTGGCAAACTACTTTTAATTTAAAGCGGCTAACTTTAGGAGAGTTCATTTACATTCTACACAGTTGCTTCTCAGTTACGTTTAACAAAACAAATTTAAGATGGTATTGTGGGGAGATAAAACACAGCTCAGTGGATATAACAGTGATTGTACAATATGCACCCAACAGCCTATAATATAAAATAAAGAGTGCATCCTTTAGAACATATCTTGGCAATCACGTCAGTGAAAGTTTTAATTGGAGACTGAATGCAAAACAACAAACAGCAGATGAGTGGCGAGTAATGAGCAAAATAGCAAAGGATAAGAGCAAGATAGGACTGATTCATTTAATATATCGTGGATAAAAGGGATGATACTGCAGCTTGAGACACTGGTAAATATGAACAATTTGCTCCTTTACAAGGCGATTACAAGGTGTGTTAACTGATCTCAGGTTAATTTAATTCTGATGCGTCTTACTCCTTCTGTGTGCCTTAATGCTCTCTTTGTCTTAATGTCATTTTATTAATGGATGTAATTTAATTTGATTGTTTATTGTTCATTTTAAAAACATCAAATCTAAATGTTTGCAAGGTTGAAAAAAGAACATTTATACAAAAACCTCAAATTACATGTATAATCAATAATACGTGATAGAAAAGCAATTAGGAGACAAAACAATAAAACAGCAAAAGTGCAAAAGGTTATTCTAAACGTGGCAAATTAAGGAACCTGTTTTTATATAAATATTGTTTTTTGTTAATTGTTTTTTCCTGCATTTATTTGCTTTTCTTTTTATCTTTTTGCTTTGTCTGAATTGTACTGCGTTGTATTGTCTATTAATTGTTAATAATAATTGTTAATTTTCATTTTAGCTGGAGTTTTTAATTGACCAATTAGCTCTCACTAAGCCCTGGCCCATGGACTATTTGCGTCCCATGAACTGTTCTCGTTATTTGGACGTGGCGTTCATCTCTCATGAACAAACAATATAGCCCTATAGTGTGTTGTGAACTGTCTTTACGCCTCATTTTTTCTGAGTTGTATTTGGTTTTGGTTTTTCTGTGAACTACTGAATCAACTGAACCGAATTTCCTCAAGTGCACTTTATCAAAACCAACTTCTCTGCAGATTGTAAATATTTTGGGTATTGTTATTGTTTGTTTTGTCTTTGTTTTGACTTAATACATGGTACCAACACCAAATCTAATTATCCGCCTCTGTGTTATTATTTACCCTTTCAACACCTCCTTGAGATGAACCCCATCTTCTGTAGCCCAATCATTATTTAACCCTCTATAGCCATATCCATCTGCTATATAACACATATACCCCACGTATATGCTACATAAGAAAGATTGCTTGGTTAGCATTTTGTGTTTTATTAAAATATGAAATGGTGTAATTTGTGTGCTGTGTTAAACATTGTCTTGCCCTTCTTGTTTGCACTTTGAGCTTACCAAATTAACTTCTTAACAACTTCAGTTGTAATGCCAATAATTTAAACTAAATAGGTAACAACTTCTAATACTGCTACTTTTTACAGTAATGCAGCGTATTATTACTTAACATTATGTCTCAGCATGTGGTGAACTAGATCGAAAAAAAATTGTATCAGATCAATTGTTCAAACAGCTTATTATGACCCATATTTCCAATTATTATTACACTGTAAACATTAGTGGCTGTATGACGGTAACAAAAAAAGGAAGTCAGACGAGAGTATAAAGAGCGAGAAAGTCCAAGTAAGGAGTTCGATGGGGTGGATGGATGGGTCAGACTCAAAAGTTTCACACAGCATACCAGTGTTCGAGTTCTGAGTCAATGCTGACTTAGAGTTTAAAGTTATATGGTGTTCCTTATTTTGTTGTTTGACAGTGTCAAAAGCTTTCTCTATGAACTACCACAAACCTGAAAACCAGTGTGGTGTATAACATATGTGCATTTGACCATTACTTGAAATACTTGAGCATACAATGAAATGGATATTCTGGAAGTTTCACCACACCAGCTAATTTTCATGTTGTGGATATTTTTTACTTTCCATTTTGTTGCTTTCCACTTCAGCTTGCTTGCATGTTTACCTCATTATTATAATATTCATCTCATGCTTCACCATTTCCTGATGAGCTGGTGTCATTTTACAACACTGATTGGTCCATTTTAGTTTTGCATGCTGTTTATTGGAATTCAATACTTTAATTTTCCTACCCATGGGCTCACAGCTGGCTCACATGAAATCAGATGAAACACACATAGCCTGGCGCAAAACTGCTTTTTCTCTTTGAAATCATTACACAGCTGTCAGATACATGCCCTCATTTTGTACTATTTACTACAACAAAATGTCCAACAGCTACTGAATCGACTAATGGGAAACATAAGACAGTTTTCTTCCAGCAACAAGCAACAGCAGGGAAGCGCTGAGCTCTTTCAAATCCCTCGCTTCTGCTCAGAGACAGAGATTTAAGGGCTAATTATGTTTGTGAGCACTCGTCCAGACACTAATACACACACACATACACACTCAATTTGGAATCACACACATTGTAGATATACATATAGATTTAAGGATAGACTCAGACTTGAACGAGGTACAAACTAGTAGCCAAATATTGTATATTATGTAATATATATTTCAAATGAACGATGAATTTGAAGTCAAAGCTGAGGTAAGAGACAGCTAGATTTTGAAAGTATCTGAATGAATAAATGCCACCACCTCCCTTCAAAGCCACTACCCCAAAACACATTTGCAGTGATTGCACAGGCAGACTGCCTGCAGCTCGACAGGCAGGAAGATGTTGGCGTAATGGATAAGACTATGCTTTTGGTGTGAGAGACCCGGGTTCAATCGTAAATCGCTTTGGATAAAAGCGTCAGCTAAATGAATAAATTTAAGGCCAGCCAATCATTTCATTTGGGCCGAATGATATAACTGGACGTGCTTCTTACTGTAAAGCCACAGCCACTGAATGTTTTGTGTCAGAACATTCAATTAATTGATTGCTGTTGCGATGTAAAGAGCATTTCAAAATATATAACAAAAAATGCCACTAAAATAAATTGCCTACCTTGGCTTTAAATTTTATATTTTCAAGATTGTAGGAAAGAGATGCAATGACAATGTCTGGAGAATGAGAGGATAGGAATTATCACCAGCTCTGTTTTGGTTTTTAGGAGACATAGTTTAGCCTCAGCTCTCATCAATCATATTTCCAGCAGTATGCAGATGTTTCCAGCAAAAAGATCTCCAATACGCCCACTGCACACTTCCTGTCATCCACCAAACAGCAGACAGAAAGTTAAAGACAAGCTGGTGAAGGAAGTGGAACATCCAGTAGCTAAAGAGCCAGATATTTTTCTCATGCGTTGGTGGAGACCAAACCAGAGCTAAAAAGGAGAGTGAATTATGGACTTACATCCAATGGACCCTTCAGTAAGCCAAGCCCCGAATACACAGCTGGCCAATCACAGCGCAGTATAGGACTCGCTCTAACTGTCCAACACTGTCATGGCTGCGCTCCATTGACTCTAATGCAAAAAGAGTCATTTTCTAGCTTTTTTTGGCTGTATTTTTCCTAGATATGGTCAAAGCTGTTCCTGGGGCACTTGTAATAAATAGTTACAGTCACTACCCAGAGAGGTTAAAAGGAGAAGTATGATTTATTCTCTTTCCAAAACCTAAAATAAATCCAGAAAAATGTCAGCTGTGGATTGTTCCTAATGTGATGTTAGTTAGCTAACGCTAGCTACCTTCCTACTGAATGTAACTTAATAAAGAACTGTGCTGCTTTTTATTGATTGTAATAATGAATAGAGGCCTACCCAACTTTTGTTGATCGTTCACATCGTTGTCTTTTGTCTCAATCATTCTGCTCACTAGCGGAAAGACATAGATGATTGCAGTTTTAAGGTTAACGTTTAACCATAATCATAGTATGATTTTTTTCTCATCCATGAGACATGAGAGACAGTTTTGGGTTTTGATGTGGTGCCAAGTAATACCAAACCACGTATCACTAATGCAGATTCATCATCCCAGTGAGTCAGAACCTTTTCATATAATTTAGTGTATGCACATGAGTTACTGGGCTTTTCTTTTCATGAAGCAAGACAAAATACATGTGATTCAACAGTGGGAGACAAGATAAAACAAACACTGAAACAATTAAACTAGACTACAGGGTGACAGAGAGTGCCTCAATAGTGACAGACATGCCAAAGACTGAAACAATTAAACTAGGCTACAGGGTGACGAAGGGTGGGGCATAGGTGTGAGTTCATGCACCTGTGCAGGTTTGGTTTTTTTAGAGAGAAACTAAGGGGCTGTTCTTAAATGGGTACAGCAGTTTGGGAAGAAACCTGTGTGAAGTTTGTGTTTTTACTCATAGGCCAATGTTACAGAAATAAAAAACTTTAACGATGAGCAGCTCATCTTTTAATAGATCTACAATGCACATTATGTTGTAATTACACCCTGCTCTCATAGAGCATATGAGGTGAGTGGATAAAAGGACCAATATGCACACAAAGAGGTGAACACAGGGGTCTTTTGAGTGACTGCGTGAAACAATGCTTATGCTGTTGATGTGTGCGTTTGAAAAGTGTGTTTTCGTGAGTGTGCGTATCCCATTCCAGCTAATTACCTTGGCTTCGCGCAGCAGGCTGTGTTCAGTTTGCTCAAGCGAAACAGTGGCAAACTCTACGACCCTTCGGATATTAATTGGGAATCAAGTGAGTAAGACTATCAGCAGCAAAACATCAACAAACTTTTTCACTTTCTTCCTGCCACTCCTGTGGCTGAGAGAGAATGAGAGCAAGTGAAAGAAAGTATGTGTCTCAGTTTCACTTCATTCTGTTTTTACTCTCTTTGTTCATTCACAAAAAAAAAAAAAAAAAAAATAAGAATGATACCAGTCTCACAGATCATGCATCTATGCAGTTACTTAAAACTTTGGTTGCAACTATTTTGTCATCAAGTTGAAAGTGTCAGAATGACTTGAAGGAATATTTAATTAATCAAGACTTCAGTCATTGCTTCATGGAAATTAACCAACAAAAAACACTGTAAAATCCAATTAGTTAACCTTGCTTAAAAAAAGCATGCAAACTGATTGCACTTAAAAAACTAAGTAAAGTGGAATAGGTAGTGCGTGTTGTACTAACAAATGCCTGTTTAGTATAGTATACTCTTAAGTTTAAGTAACAAAAAAAAACAGTGCGGTGTACTTTACAATTTACTTTAGATGTACTCTTGACTTAGTATAGAATACTAAGAATTACTATTTCAAACAACTAACTTATGTCATGTGAACTTTACTTTGTGTTACTAAACTTGGGCTAACTAACGTGACATTTCCTGCAACTTTTCTCAGTTTTAGTTACTTGAAAAGCAATCTGAGTTACTTATTAAAACCATGCAAACCGATTGCCTTAAAAAGACCAAGTATGTGTTACTTGTGTAAATTAAGTGCTTCAAAACATCCATTATACCGTATTAAATTCACAATCACACCAGTAACATATAATAAATCAAGGTAAACATTTTTTAGGTTGAAATAAAAACAAACATTCAGTAAAACATTGATTTTGGTAATCAATTAGACATTAAACACCCAATGCTCATCTATATGTTAACACTGCACTGCCAACCCACTATACACGTGTCACATAAATGCAGTGGAAAGGAAGTATAGGGTATCATAAAATAGAAATATTTAAGACAACCACATTATGGTTGAATCAAAGCTTTAAAAACATTTGAATCTGGTATAAATGTATGCATTACCTTGACACTTGTCATTTTATTCTGACTGTATAAAAATCATTTCATATCAATCAGATTTTGGCATAGGATTTCCCAATATTGAGTTCTTGACTTGACTGATTTTTTATGTTATTGTTAACCTTTTTTCAGTATTCGGTCTGATAATTTCTGCTAGTTTAAAACATTTTAGGAACACTTTTAATTAAGAATCTTACGGGGAAATATAAACTAAGGAAAGCTAAGACCACAGCAAATCAAATTAGCAAGGAGAACAAGGAAATGTCAACAGGAGAAGTCGATGGAGCTGTTGGCACAGGTGAGGCCTGTGAACATGTGGAAATGGACGCCCTACAGGCTAGCAGAAAAGAGTGGCAGAGGTTGAAGAGTGGAATGCCAATGCAAAGTATGTGCTTTTACAAACTTTGCAGGAGCAAGAACACATTCTGAGTAAACTACAGACTTGAAAGCACGTTCTCGCAGAAACAACCTCCGCATTTTTGGAATCCCTGAGGGGAAAGAGGAAGACAACACAGGTGTATTTCTGGAGAAGCTTATCAAGTCTGAGCTGTCGCTCTCGAACATCGACTTACAGATCAGTGAGACCAAAACCCCTAGGCTCCCCCGAGATTGTTTGTCGCCTACAGAACCAAGGATCTGGTACTGAATGCTGAAAGAAAGAGGTCAACCTAAACGGGAAAAGAGTTTAGAGGAAAAGAGGTCCTACAACAAATGCAGCCCTAAAGAGGGAGCGGAGGACATGCGGAGGAAGGGGATTCTGATTAGTGATGAGGAAACCTACGGGGGCACAACACCTTCCATATCACACCGGGCGGGCCCTAGAATACCAGATGATGGAAGACAGATGATGATGATAAATTTTTTGCCAGATTATTAGTTGCACTAGGATTATACAAATTAATGTTTTTAGCTCAGAATGTTAAGACATGCTCAGGACCAATGTCTGGGAGAGGGAAGCGGTACTAAACCCACTATCTGTGAGTTCTGATTACGCTCAATATGATGGTATTAGCATGCACTTGGAGAGGCCTTCCACCAGGAGGCTTCCCCTCCCCATTGAGAAGTCATTTTTGTACTTCACTACTGGAGGTCGTTCTTGTTTTGTTATTTTACTATGTTGCACAGACGTTTTTTGTTTATGTATTTACGTCAGTGAAGGAACACATATACTAAACTTGAGGGATAGGATGTTAAATCAGGAGAAAAAAGTAATCACTTTAAATGTCACATAATACACACATAATATTTTGGCAGGAGACTCATTTGTATGTTGTATTTATATGTGACAAGAAACATGAAAAGTTAAAATGCTTTGGTTTTAAGAACACCTTTTACTCATCTTATAAACATACAAAAACAAGAGGTGTAGCAATACTACTTTCAAATAAAATAATGTTCCACCTCTCAGAACAGATAATAGATACAAAAGGACGATATATTTTAGTAAAGGGACGCATTGATCATAAATTGGTAACACTATTAAACGTGTATAGACCCCTAGGCAATGATAAAACATTAATGAAGAAAATATTCGATATAATCACTGCAGAGACCTCTGCGATCCTTATCTGTGGTGGGGACTGGAATATACAACTGCAACCCTTCCTTGACTTCATAAACTTAACAAAAAGAATAACCCCCCGAGACATGCACTGTCAAAAGATTTCTTCTCCAAGCAGGTACGATGGTTATCTGGAGGGAATTTCATCCTGCAGAAAAACAGTTTACTTATTTCTCCCACCCACACAGTGTGCATTCTCGAATTGACTATTTTTTCATGTTCAATTCTGACAGACAGAATAAATGTGAAATAGGGGTTAAAGACATGTCAGACCATGCAGGTGTATATTTATCCCTACATCTGGATACCGACATTAAAAATACAACATGGCGGCTTAATACTAGTTTATTAAATGACCCTTCCTGTAAAAAATATATCGAAAAGGAATTCAGAGATTATTTAGAACACAATGACAACAATGCAGTGTCTCCAAGTAATGTATGGGATGCGGCCAAAGCAGTAATTAGTGGAAAACTTATAACAATAAAAAATAAGGAGAAGCTTACTACAATAGACTAGACTAGACTTACTACAGATACTACAAAATCTAGAAATCACGCATATGGAATCTACTGATCCCCACATATTAGATGAGATAAAATTGACTAAACTTAACTTAAAAATTTATGAAATTCAAGACGAGACGAAAGCTAAACTCATCAAACAAAAACAATGATGACAATGGCCCATGAGCCAAAAAACTTTTAGCTTGGAGGATAAGAAAGCAGGAAAAATGCTAAATGTGTCATAAACCAAAAGAAATACAACACTCCTTTGAAAACTACTACAAGGATCTGCACTACCAACTGAACTGTGCTGATTCTCTTAGCATCATAAATTTTCTGGACTCCTTGGATAACCGCAAAAGAATAACGCCATTTCAAGACTGAAAACGAGCAAAATGCCAGGTGCAGACGGATTTCCAGCAGATTGGTGCAAAACACTCAGGAACATATTATAGCCACTACTGCTGAGGTGCTTCAGCTTTACACTGAAAGGAGGGGAGTCTTGGGTATCTTGGAGACAAGCAATCATTTCTGTAATTTTGAAGTTGGGTAAGGATAAATCAGGGTGTAGATCATACAGACCAATATTGATTTTAAATCTAGACTATAGACTATACGCCTCTCTAATTGCAAGAAGAATGGAAAACATAATTTCGAACATAACAGATAATGACCAGACAGGGTTCCTCAAAAACAGACAGACACAAGACAACGTAGGACGGGCCTTACACTTAATAGAGCACATGAGCAACAATAAGGATAAATCAATTGTCCTCAGCCTAAATGCCAAAAAGGCATTTGATTCCGTCCGCTGATAGTATTTACATTTGGTACTGCAACGATTTGGCTTTAATGGCTCAGTAATCGCATTTCTAAAAAACTCTTGCCACTCTGCCACTCGAAAGAGGTTGTAGGCAATGATGCCCTTTAAATCCCACCCTGTTTGCACTGTTTATTGTGCTTCTTGCTCAGATAATTAGAGAAGATGAAGAAATAAAGGGAATTTGGATTAAAAATCACTGAATTTAAGACCTGCCTTTATGCAGATGATGTACTGATCACTCTTTCACAACCTGATTTGAGTCTGCCTAAACTATTGTCCTGTGCTTGAATACATTTGGGCATTACTCAATTACTTAATTAAATATACACAAAACACAAATCATATCATTTAATTATTTGCCCTCTTCACAAATATGTAACCTTTGTAACTTTAATTGGGGAAACAAAATTATTAAGTATCAAAATTCATAAAGCTCTGTCCAGTGTTTATGCTATAAATTACTTGCCAATTACTAATGACATAAAGGCAGATTTAAGGAGGTGGACCTTACTACCATTGGACTTAGACATCGAATAGACATAATAAAAATGAACATTCTACCTCGACTACTTTTTCTCTTTCAATCACTATCTATAGAAAAACCTTCAAAACAAGTAATCGAATGGAAAAGAATGTTTTCGGATTCATATGGAAAGGTCAAAAACCAAGATGTGACACATTGCAACTGCCTGAAAAAGAAGGGGGATTAGCTCTACCAAATCTGGAGAATTACTATAAATCAGCACAACTGAGATACTTAATTTATTGGTGTGACCCATATTACAATAGTAAATGGAAAATCTTGGATTTGATCCAATTGGACATTCCACTCCAAACTTACTTGGAGACAGAAGTCTCTAAAAGTCTTGCAAATTAAGATTGGAAAATCAAATAAAAATATTACGATGGGTGGCACATGATGAAGATTTCAAACCCTCCCAGATGGATGGCCATATAAAGACCGGTCCTCAAGAGGCCTCAGTTCTCATTTCTGATAAGGGCGGTTTAGATAACTTCCAAAAAATAAAAGTTGAATATAACCTAGAAAAACAAGACTTCTTTAGATATCTTCAGATTAACAGTACATAAAGTCGCAAGAATGTAACACAGAGCTAATTAACATCCTGACTGATGCATATAATTCCAAACTCAACAAAAAACCGATTGCTAGACTCTGCTCATGCTTACAGATACACAACGGGAATTCCACACTACATTAAAAACAAATGGGAGAAAGAAGCTACAATGGCTATCTCAACAGTGGACTGGCTGAAAAATATAATTCGATTTTTTATTACCCCGAAAATAAAACAAGCTCAGAAGGGTCAGCCCAAGGGGGGGTCAATGTTTGATGGAAACTCAAGCGGATCCCTTCCACATCTTCTGGGACTGCCCAACTATCTGGCCGTATTGGATAGATACAGTGGAAAAGATTAATTTAATAATAGGTTTTGTAACTAAGCATGATTTCTGCACCATATACCTTGGAAATATCCCATCCACAATTAATTCTAGTGATACATACTTGATTAATATAATGTTGACAGCTAGCAAAAAGGCTATAAATAGAAAGTGGCTTTCTAAAGAACCCCCAACACAAGGGGATTGGATTGGAATTGTAAAGGATATATATACTGTAATATGGAAAAGCTAACGTTCTCCTTGAACTTACAGATGGACAAATTTACTAAATACTGGAGGAAATGGACAACTAATTTTAGCATGGAGGTACATGTTCAGGCCATGTTGAATGCTATTATTTGTATGTAGAAATAGAATTTTGAACATGAAAGAAGAGGTGGATGGACATTTGTGTATGTAAATGTCTATGTAAAATGTGGATATGGACTTGTGAACTTGTGCTGTGCCTGTTAGCTAAGTTAATGTTTAACAAATGTTAGCAAACATTGTGGCAGCAGACAGAAACACAAATTCACACACTAATATTACTTGCTACATGTTTGAATGACAATAAAGAACTGAACTGAACATTTACCAGCGAATGGGTTGGCACAGTCCGATCACACCCAGCCTTGATTGCTGTTAGGATGTGTTCCTAAATACACTGCTCAAAAAAATAAAGGGAACACTAAAATAACACATCCTAGATCTGAATGAATGAAATAATAATAAATACTCCTTTCTTTACATAGTTGAATGTGCTGACAACAAAATCACACAAAAATTATCAATGGAAATCAAATTTATCAACCCATGGAGGTCTGGATTTGGAGTCTCACTCAAAATCAAAGTGGAAAACCACACTACAGGCTGATCCAACTTTGATGTAATGTCCTTAAAACAAGTCAAAATGAGGCTCAGTAGTGTGTGTGGCCTCCACGTGCCTGTATGACCTCCCTACAACGCCTGGGCGTGCTCCTGATGAGGTGGCGGATGGCCAACTCCTGGACAGTCTGTGGTGCAACGTGGCGTTGGTGGATGGAGCGAGACATGATGTCCCAGATGTGCTCAATTGGATTAAGGTCTGGGGAACGGGCGGGCCGGTCCATAGCATCAATGCCTTCCTCTTGCAGGAACTGCTGACACACTCCAGCCACATGAGGTCTAGCATTGTGTTGCATTAGGAGGAACCCAGGGCCAACCGCACCAGCATATGGTCTCACAAGGCGTCTGAGGATCTCATCTTGGTAACTAATGGCAGTCGGGCTACCTCTGGTGAGCACATGGAGGGCTGTGCGGCCCCGCAAAGAAATGCCACCCGACACCATTACTGACCCACCGCCAAACCGGTCATGCTGGAGGATGTTGCAGGCAGCAGAACGTTCTCCACGGCGTCTCCAGACTCTGTCACGTCTGTCACATGTGCTCAGTGTGAACCTGCTTTCATCTGTGAAGAGCACAGGGCGCCAGTGGCGAATTTGCCAATCTTGGTGTTCTCTGGCAAATGCCAAACGTCCTGCACGGTGTTGGGCTGTAAGCACAACCCCCACCTGTGGACGTCGGGCCCTCATACCACCCTCATGGAGTCGTTTGAGCAGACACATGCACATTTGTGGCCTGCTGGAGGTCATTTTGCAGGGCTCTGGCAGTGCTCCTCCTGCTCCTCCTTGCACAAAGGTGGAGGTAGCGGTCCTGCTGCTGGGTTGTTGCCCTCCTACGGCCTCCTGCACGTCTCCTGATGTACTGGCC
>NC_060168.1:30473250-30503593 GCF_021292245.1 Micropterus dolomieu | reverse complement strand
TCTGTCACATGTGCTCAGTGTGAACCTGCTTTCATCTGTGAAGAGCACAGGGCGCCAGTGGCGAATTTGCCAATCTTGGTGTTCTCTGGCAAATGCCAAACGTCCTGCACGGTGTTGGGCTGTAAGCACAACCCCCACCTGTGGACGTCGGGCCCTCATACCACCCTCATGGAGTCGTTTGAGCAGACACATGCACATTTGTGGCCTGCTGGAGGTCATTTTGCAGGGCTCTGGCAGTGCTCCTCCTGCTCCTCCTTGCACAAAGGTGGAGGTAGCGGTCCTGCTGCTGGGTTGTTGCCCTCCTACGGCCTCCTGCACGTCTCCTGATGTACTGGCCTGTCTCCTGGTAGCGCCTCCATGCTCTGGACACTACCCTGACAGACACAGCAAACCTTCTTGCCACAGCTCGCATTGATGTGCCATCCTGGATGAGCTGCACTACCTGAGCCACTTGTGTGGGCTGTAGACTCCGTCTCATGCTACCACTAGAGTGAAAGCACCGCCAGCATTAAAAAGTGACCAAAACATCAGCCAGGAAGCACAGGAACTGAGAAGTGGTCTGTGGTCACCATCTACAGAACCACTCCTTTATTGGGGGTGTCTTGCTAATTGCCTATAATTTCCACCTGTTGTCTATTCCATTTGCACAACAGCATGTGAAATTGATTGTCAATCAGTGTTGCTTCCTAAGTGGAAAGTTTGATTTCACAGGAGTGTGATTGACTTGGAGTTACATTGTGTTGTTTAAGTGTTCCCTTTACTTTTTTGATCAGTGTAGTCACTCTGAGCTAGTTAAGATAACAAAACAAAGTTATCGTCACTCAAAATAATAAGTAACTTAACCTAACCAAACCTGAACCAAAGCATAGATAATGATGTCATACAAAAAATGCCACAGTTCTGCCAAATAAAGCCTGGTGCTGGGCTGTTGCATGTGTCTGGAAATTTAATAAACAACTGATTTCTGCTATTGATGTTGGAATATTGGTTAAACCGAAATAAGTTTTGGAACTTCACATGTGTAGTCATCCCATAAGAGACAGGCTAAATGTGAGAACACAGCCTAAGGTTGTCAGTGCAACAAAAAGATAAGTGAATTATAAAAATCCCTGTGGGAGATTTCTTGTAAAATTACATAATGCATAGTTTAATTTGCTGCAATATTCTTTACTGCTGTGACTTAAGTGTTTTCATGGTCTGAATAAGACATTGTCTCAGTTACTCTCTATCAACCTACTCTCTCCCTCACTGTTTTGATGTGGCTGGTGTCTCCTTCTGCGTGTGGATAATTTAAACAGTTCAGCAGTTTTTAAAACTGCTTTTCTCTGATGTTAAATTGAAGAGCAGTTTCCTGCGGTGCAGCAGTTATTTGTACAAATTTCCATTCCCTCCTCCCATAGCTTCAGTAAATATCCCAAATTTAGATCAAACTTTATGTCTGCCATAAGCTCATTAAGTCTACCACTGTCAGCTTGAAAAATAAGTGAGCTAGTTTTCATTAGTTTGTTTTTTTAAAATGATTCTGTTGAACCACAATTCAAAAGCAATGTCTAATGTTCATCAGTTCATTTTCAGCAAATTTTTATTTATTATTGCTTTTGTCAGTTTCCAATTATTTCAGGATAACTTATTATCCTGAAATAACTTATTTCAGAACCATTGTGGGTTTTTCTTTCTTTAATGGAAGGGCACCAACAATTTTGTCCACGTCTGTATAAGAAAAAACAATAACAAAAACTGGAAAACAATTTAGAACAAATGGAAACCTCCTCCAATAACCCTTCGGAACAAATAAAAAAAATAACTTAATAAGATCAAAACCCAACTTGACAATATTATAAATACAAAAAACCCTAAACTAAAATATGAGAACTTCCAGTACAGCAATAAAACAGACATATTTAGCAAATTAACTGCAACCGCTTACATCAATAATTAAATCAAGAGGTGAAACCACTCAGGATCCACAGGAAATAAATCACACCTTTCGAATCATTTACAGCAACTTATACTTCTCCAGTTATGAACCTATAGCATCAGACATAGAATCCTTCTTAAACGCTTTTTGCTGATATTATAAATAAATAGATAGCAGCTGTTGCTGAAATAGATCTCAGTCACGACAGATACAGTTATGTGGTGTCCGAACAATAACGCTGCGATGATGTGGATACTACAGTTACACACACAATCCCTTCCTCTTAAGTCATTGTGCCTCCAAAATAAAAGTGTGACAACTTTTTATGCAGCAATGCTTTATGACAAGTTTATTGTGAGCTTTTACTTATAAGAGTTCTGAACGACATTCAAAACAGACTCTGGCCTGCTTGACACACCCGTCAGTAAACGTGTGATTGGATTCCCCTGAATTTCCTCAGGGAAATGAAAATAAGCGTCTGTAGGTTTATGAATGCGGAGAAAAACGCCGGGACGCGCGCACACACACACACACACAGCAGCACATGCTTTATTGTGATAATGTGAAAAAGTTCTCTTTTAATCAATTTGTTTAACAAGGGAGAAAAAAATACCCGTACTTAGTTCGAATCGATCTTTCAACCTCGCACAGTACCTACCGAGCTAAACATGCACGAAAGTAGCCTATACAAAGATTTGAAATAGACTTATTTGCCGAACGCTGCTTTAGACTTACCCAAATTATCCAAAGAACTGGCTGATAGCTGCCATAGATGATTTGATCACCCTGGAAGAACAAAATAAAGCCCAGCAGAATTCTATAAACATTTCTGGCATATATTCTTATCACTATTTTACAGAGTAACAGTAGAAATAAAAAACACCTCCACAATCCCAACAGATATGAAAACAGCCTCTATGTCACTTATACTTAACAAAGACCCAAAACATCCATCTGGTTACCATACAATTTCTCTAATAAATACAGATTTAAAAATCATCACCAAAGCCTTAAGTGCCAGGATTGAAACAGCTAAACTCATTTTAATGCACCCGGACCAAACAGGCTTTATCAAAAACAGACACGCTTCTGATAATGCTCGTAGGTTATTTAATTTGATCAATTTCACAAACAAAAGAAAAAATTTTAATTGCATCATTAGATGCTGAAAAGGCATTCGCTTCAAGTAAATTGAACATTCCTATTTAAAATCCTTCTTAAGTTTGGTTTTGGAGAGTTGTTCATCCACTGGATCAAAATGTAATACCTCACCTATGGCCACAATAACAGCAAATGCAATCATATCACACAGATTCACACATAGAGGGACCAGACAAGTATCCCTACTATCGCCCTCTTTATTTGCTATTTTCATTGAAACTCTTGTCTTGCAATAAGACAATGACATCAAAGGAATTCAAAGTAACAATTAGAAACATACTATCAGTCATTATGTGGATGATATATTGTTATTTTTACAAGACCCATGCATGTCACTCCAAGTGTTTTTAATCTAATAAGTAACCTCTCAGTGATTTCAAATTACACAATTAACTGGAATAAATAAACCATACTCCCTCTTTCTAAAGATGCTCGATTCTGCAACAAAAGATCCACTTGTTCCCCTTAACATTGAAAACATGAAGTATTTGGGTATTAAGATTTCCCCCAAGCTGTCAGTTCTCTAACCTTAACATTACACCCCATTATTAAAAATCACGACAGTTAAAATGAAAAAATGATGCACCAAATTTTCCTACCTACTTTCTAGCAAATCAACTACAGTACCTTATCAAATGGATTCAGCAACCTCATGGTAAGATTTAGAATAGTCCCATTGTAATAATATGCCTATTTCAATCTCAGATCTTACTTCCCCAGTCAATTAAAAAAATGTAACCTCTTTAAAAAATAGTGATCTCCACAACTCTGACATCATAGCAGGCGAACAGAATAACTAAATCACTATTAACACCCTGCAAGCACACACTAATTTGCCACAACCCTGACTTTCTGACTTCTCTGTAACACTTGTAGTGGCTGCCGCTGGCGGTTGTTTAGCATGTATTAATTATGGTGTACTATGTGATATTCTGCTGGTTATGCAAATCCAGCTGTGTGATTCCCTTTCGAGGATTGGTCCTTCTGGAGCTCAGACCGCCTACCTCCTGGTTGCAGTTCGCTGACGTCTGTGATTGGTGTGGCTGTGATCTGACCAAACCTACAAATCAGGCATTTTCAATCAACCCCAGCTGCACTTTAAATAGCTTGTATGTCCACAGCTCAAGGTGGCTGTTTAATTTTGTGTATTGTTGTTTATCAGCACCTGTAGAGCCTCTTTCTGTTGTATTTCCTTTTGCAAGCACACTCTTCTGGTTAATTAAATACCTGACTTTAACCTGAATCTTCCAGTTGTCGCATTCCACCTCATTTCCAATCCCAATTATGTGTTACTGCCTCCCTTAAAGGGGCTATATTTAAGTTTTTGATTTTAATAAATCAAATTGTCATTACCTTATCGTCAGTGGGCTCAAAACTCACTCAGAAAAGAAGCACACGCCTGTTTTCTCCATTGCTTGCGTCAGCCACTGTTCTGCTTTTAATGTGAGGTCTCTGGGTCGGATTCAGCTCTGTACGTGCTCCCGAGCCTCTCTCTCGTACTCCAGCAACACGGCAGCTAACGACATGCAGCCCACTAACGGCTCACAGCATAAACATGCTCCATGTAAGGATCCAAAACAACAATAAAGGTTTATGTGCTGAAGCCCATCAGACCAAACAGGTTCAGATGATGTCGAGTAAGAACAAAGTGAGCATTAGTAAAGCTGGAGAAACCGAGAATGTCATGTTAGCTCGCTGGCTAACGCAGAGCAGTTGCTAATGTTATCAAGTGCAAAGTTATATAACGTTAGCTGTGACGCCCTGTGGGGTCATGAGTGTGGCCTCTCTCTCTCTCTCTCTCTCTCTCTCTCTCTCTCTCTCTCTCTCTCTCTCTGGGCTAATTGCCCTGTAGAGTATTTGGGATTGTTTTCTCATTCGGCAAAGAGAGCTGCTGTCAAGACCAGGTCAGACCTCCCTGCGAACGGCTCCCTGGTTTTCCATTTAGTTTGGTTTTCTTTGGTTGGACTATTGCGTTGTGGTATTTGTCTTGTTTGCATGCTACAACACCTTCACACATACACCCATGCAACCATCATCCTGCACAGACACTACTGAAACCACAGACTACATACCTCATACTTTAATGTTAGTTTGAAATACTTCTTAATTTGGTTAATTTTGGTTTAAATAAACATATTTTGTTAAACTTTTACCATGGTGTCTCCCTTTTATTGTGGCCTTTTGAGCCAGGACATAACATTAGCTTTCCACATTACTTCACCGACTAACGCCACCCATGTTACTATCCAGTGTATCACTGCTGATTTAGCCTGCAAGAAAGGATGTGGCAAAAAACGAAGGTTATGATATGGTAACCCTAGTTCTAATAGCACAGGCGGAGCTCTCTACTGGACTCTGTGGGTACTACCTCTCCTCCTATCACACGCACGTACTCGCCCACTGAAATTTTGCATACTGTAAGTAGCCGAACAATTGTACGTCGCTACTGGACGTGCGTACCGTGTAAATAGCAGTGTCCTCACTGCTCAGCATCCAACCAACCCTTCAGCAGACGGCAGTGGAGCGGCAGGGCTCCATCGTAGAGGGCTCCGCCTGTGCCAATAGAACTAGGGTTACCATATTGTAACCTTCGTTCTATCTCACACAGGCTCCGCCCTCTACTGGACTCTATGGGTACAGTGGGTGAAGCCACAGCTCACCTCACCGACACGATCGGCCACAGGTCACCAGCCACAGGCCCCAAGCTGCCTCCATCCTACACGATGGGGCAGTGGGCCAACCCTCAGAAAGGTCACTAGACCGCTAGGGGTTTGGCATGACCAAGAGGGTTCTGATCCATCCAGATCCAACACCTGAAGTGTCCTGACCCCGTACAGGGACATTACAGTCAGTGTAAAATTGTTTTCCCCGACAACCGGTAGTCTATGGTAGACACCAGTCTCCTTCTTCACAGATCCTGAGTCGCACCTGCGAGCACAGATCCTGAGAAGGAGTCCGACACATCCAAGAGGTAAAAATGCACAAATGGACATGGTGAAGACCACGATGCCGTTGTGCATATCTCCTCGACGCTCACCCCGTTGAAGAGGGCTGTTGACACAGCCACACCCCGTGTGGAGTGAGCCCGGACCACCGAGGGTGGGTCTTTCCCCGCCTGCACGTAGGCCTGTGAGATACAGTCACAAAGCCATCCGTCTAGGCGCTTCTTGGATAGAGCTTTACCGATCGCACCATCACCAAAGCAAACAAGCACTTGATCAGTGCGTCAAATGGGGGCCGTGCGCTTCATATAATGTGTTAGGGCGCGCACAGGACACAACAGATGCAGCCTTGCCTCCCTAGGCCCAGGGAGCTTTTTATGTTCTTAGGAACAAAGGAGGGGTTCGGTCTTAACGCTGCTGCACTGTGGTCACCACGAAGCAGCATGCAGCTGGGATGAACCGACAGGGCGCACAGCTTACTCACCCTCTTGGCAGAGGTGAGAGCTAGTAACAAGGCTGTCTTGAGAGATAGCATCTTCAAGGAGGACTGTTCCAGGGGCTCGTAGGGGTTTGACCTCAGAGCCTCTAGTACCAGTGGCAGGTCCCACTGGGGTGTGGAGACAAAGCACCGGCCGTTGTGTCCTCACACCCTGCAGAAAACGCTTCACGAGGGGTTGGGTGAAGACAGGTCTGTCGCCAAACCCCTCATGACAAGATGAGATAGCTGCTGCATACACCTTAATGGTTGAGTGTGACAGTCCTTTCTCCATTAGGCCCTGTAAGAAGGAAAGGATGGATACCACTGAGCAGGTTATGGGATCCATTTCCTTCTCAATGCACCAGCGCTGAAAGCACAGCCACTTAGCTATGTAGCAGGAAGTGGTGGAGCCTGCCCTCGCCGCCTGGATGGTATGTACCACCTCTGCGGACAGCCCAGCCTGTCTCAACCTCTCCCTTTTAGGAGCTAAACCTGGAGAGGTTGGCCAAGCACCGGCAGCGTGCCTATGGCGCCTGACTCCTGTGACAGAGCCCCCCAGACCTGAGGCACAGGCCAGGGCTCCGTCACTGCCAGCTGTGTCACCTCTGTGTACCACCCCGCCGATCTGCGGCTGGGGGCTACCAGGATGACTGACAACCCTTTCTGTATCACCCTCTCCAGCAGAGGGATGAGATGGAGTGGGGGGAAAGCATACAGCAGCCCTTTTGGCCATGGCGTGTGTGCAAACGCGTCCACGCCCAAGGGCGGACTGTCCTGTGGTAGGATTGAGAACCACAGCGGGCAGTGGGTGTTGTGCCGTCTGGCAAACAGGTCCACCTGCGCCGTCCCGAAGCGAGACCAGATCTGCTGTATTATATCGGGGTGCAGTCTCCACTCGCTCTGTGGGGGACCGCCCCTCGGACGTGAATGGCCTTCAGAGAAGAGCAAGTGTGCTGCAGCCCATGTCCATAGGTCCTCTGATAACGTCAGAGCTGCGGATTGGACTCCGCCCTGTCTGGTGATGTAGGCGAGTGTTGTGCAGTTGTCTGTCCTCACCAGCACGTGCCTGCCCTGGACTAGGGCTTTGTGGTGCTGGAGGACCAGAAACACTGCCTGGAGCTCCAGTTGGTTGATGTGTCAGCTCTCCCCAGGAGGCCACACACCACCCACTGCTCTCCCAGGCAGGTCCCTCCCCATCCGGTCAGAGACGCATCCGTGAACACCGACACGTATGAGGATATCCGGCCAAGCGGTACCCCCGCCCTCAGGCGATGAGGGGACCCCCAGAACCCTCTGTACTGACTGGGGGGGCGTCACCATGCATCGCTTGTGCCTCTTAAGGTTTAGAGGCAGGCTGGTAAACAAGCGTTGTCCCGCCGCATGTGTAGCAGGCCCAGGGTAACCACTGGATGAGCCCCAGCAGCTGCATTAATGACAGCGCCATCACAGCAGTTCCCAGCTGGAGCTTGCAGACCGCTTGAAGAAGGGTCGTCTGTCTGAGTTCCGACAGATGAGCTCTCAGGCTGGCTGAGTTGAGCACAACCCCCAAATACTCCACCTCCTGGCAGGGATAGGGGGAACTCTTCTTCTAGTTGATTGCCAAGCCCAGGTTGTTCAGATGCAATATCAACTGAGCTGTGTGGAAAATTGCCCATTGTTTTGACCTGGCCATGATAATGAGGTCGTCTAAGTAGAAAAGGACCCTCATGCCCTGATCGCGCAATGGTAGCAGTGCGGCGTCTACGCACTTGCTGAATGTGCGTGGGGCCAGTGAGTAGCCAAAGGGAAGTCTGGTGTATTAGTACGCCACCCCCTTGAAGGCAAAACACAGAAACTTCCTGTGTTTATGGGCCACCTCGACATGAAAGTAGGCGTCTTTCAGGTCTATGGTCGTAAACCAATCGCCAGGCTGCACTAGCTCTAGCAGTTTCCTGAGCGTGCGGAACGGTTTCCGTGCAATATGCTGGTTCCGGTAGCGGAGATCCAGGATGGGTCTGAAGCCTCCAGTCTTCTTGGGGACCACGTGGAGTAAAGACCCTTGTACATGTTGTGGGTTGGAACAACAGAGATAGCCTGTTTCTGCAGGAGCTGTTGACTCTCTGTGGCCAGGAAGTCCACCTGCTCCTGAGAGGACAGGTTGGCTTCCTTGATGCCCTGGAAAGACGGTGGGATACGGCAAAATTGTAGGGAGTAACCCAGCCTCAATATGCCGTCCATCCAGTCTGTTGGCTTGGAGCAGCGTCTCCGTTCCGTGTGGAAATGAGTCAGGGGACGTGCTGTTAGCTGAGGAGCGTTGTGGATGAAACGCTGGAAAGCTTCCTCGGCCCTCACCGCCACCAAACCCTCCATAAATTGGCCCCAGGGGGGGGCGCAGTTGAAAGGGACAAACCGGGGAGCTCTCCTCTCCACAGCTGTTGGCCACTGTGGGTGGCCCCTCTGCGGCCAAACGGCACAGCGTGCCGCTCGCAGAGGCAACGAGCTATCTTCTTTGCCTCGCTATGACGGGAGAGACATGGCTAGTGGCAGCATCTCTCCGGCAATAGCGGACTAGGCTGCTGCTACAACGGTTACTCCGTGATGCGCTGCGACCTCTCGTTGGAGCAGTTGACGGCAGCGTAGCGTGTATGTCTGTGTGGCACGAAAACACTGCCGGTGAGCTAGCAGCGCGCCTGAGCGGGTTCATGTAAGCGCGCTGGGAATGTAGGCTAGGATCAGATAGCTGCATTGTCCTGCTTCTACGGCAAGAGCGGCTCGTTTCTCAGGCCGTCATGCCACAGAAGCGGAGTGTGTCGCAGCTCAGCCGGCGTAGCGAGCACTGTGGATGCCCGGGCCGCACCACCGTCTCGTTCGGCCTTAGCCGGGAGAGCGGTGTGGGCTACGGGGCGAGCCGTTAGCTTAGTGTCGGTGAACGCGCCGTGTTGAAGTGCCGTGTTCAGCACAACACTTTGCTGGGAAGGGGTTGGTGTGGAGGAATTAGCTCTTTGAGGAATGTAGGTTGTTTTAATCAAAACATTTGGTACATTTACAACCTTGTCACAAGCAGCACACAACGTATAAACACAGTGGCACGTCCGCTTCTTCCCCCAGCGGCAGGTAGGCTGGCTCCTCCAACCTTCTGAAGCGCTGAGTAGCGGAGGATATGGAGCCAAAGAGGCCGTCGGATGAGATGGTGACACCCGACAGCTCCTTCCCCTGGAGTCCCAACCACACGTGGCGAGAACCTACTGTGGCCAGAGACATCACACGCCCAGCAGCGGTGGCCACACCCTGGACCAGGTTATTCATCTGACCGATGGCTCGGGACAGGAAATCCACCTGGTCCGATGAGGAGGGGGGGCGGCGATCGGGGACTCTGAGGCCGCGGCGACGCCCAGCACACCCAGATTGTTGGTCGCTGCGTCCAGCCGCGCGCCCAGTTGGAATATTTTTTCAAAATACTCCAACTGGATGACGCGCCCCGCCATTATAGCCATAACCGCTGGGAAGTCCTGACGGGCTGAAGAGGAATTAGTTTGCTCTTTAGACACGGCTGAGATGGCTGCGGTAGAGGTGGCCGACGCAGATGACAGGCTGTCAGCATCATCGTCGTTCAGCGGCGGTGGCAGGGACGGCAGGGAGCGTGAAGCCGACTGAGGCGGTTGATCGGGGGCCGGAGCATCCTCCTCAGCAGGGAGGGGATCCTGGCCGGCGTCTTCCTCGCTCTCCTCGCAGATGAGGGAGAGCTCACACTGCTGGAAATGCTCCCAGCGCTGCTGTCGCCGGATGAGAGGAATGGCTCGGCAGTCAACACACGGCGGCGGTTGGCGGATGCCATCACTGGCGTGGTCCCTGCCGTGGCATTCAAAGCAGAAGCGATGAGTGTCTACCCTAGGGATCAGACCGGGGCACGACGGGCAAAGGCGAGCTTGTAGGAACGGCGACTCCATCCGTGTAGGTGAAGGTCAGTGGGTGGTTCGCCGTCTGTCTGGAGAAAAAATCTCGTTATAATATTCAGTCCAGCTCACTAACCGTTTCATTATCATCTAGTACATGTAGCTGTGCTGACGTTGCTGAGTCTCCGGTGAAAGATACAGATAGTTAAGATAGTAAATGAAAGCAGCAGGCGAGCTAACGATGTAGCACGTCGGCTAAATGCACTAAATGTACCGTGATCATGTAATGAGGATGGATTTGTTCAAGCTGCAGCTGAAAAATATTACTGTAACGTTGCAGTGGGAGTTTACCTGAGTTTCCAGCTCTGTCTGTTCTCCCTGCCCGTCTATAGCTGCTGTCACTCTGCCTTTTTTCAGGAGGATGGTGCCGATATGTGGCTGACTGCGCTGAATGAATGGTATGGCGCCGGTGTTGATCTGCCTCTGAGATGGGAACGTTTAACAGAGGCTGAACATGCCTTAGTGAAAAGCCACTGCCTGCCTGCAGGTTTTTTAGCGTTTATTGCAGGATTTCTGTATGACAGCGGTTGTATTTTGGATTATGCTCGCTCACGACTTCAAGCGAGCACGCGTACGAGCACACACCTGGTTGCAATCTTAGAACCGCACCGCTAGTGGCCGCTGAAAACTACATAATGCCCCTTTAACGAGCCAGGTCGCAACACACTCCCATTTACTTTTCTGCATGGCAACATAGAGGACACAGACATCTGTTCACAATGCACTTTAGGCAGCACAGATTATTTTCAAGCTATCTGGACATACCAGTTTGCTCCTTCTGAACAGCAGTCACCGAAAACTCTCTAGTATATTATGTTGCGAAATTACACTATATCCATCCCTCTGCTTGTTCGGCAATATAGCACAAATCAACTTCCCAATCAAACACAGAAACCCGTTACTCATATCTCTAACCATCGCAACGAAAACTGTTCTGCTAAACTGGAAATCAAAGCAATCAAATATCAATCACTGGATCAACCTTCTTAAAGAATTTATTTCTATAGAAAAAAAATGGCAATATGTCGGTCTTTCACGAAACCTACAAACCATTTCTCACACTTCTCAAATAAAAGGAAACCATTATACACTTGGGAGCCTAATCCACGCGATCCCCCACAAGTCTATTAAATGATGATGGAAGGATAAATGAAAATGTAAAAAATGTATAATAAAAAATAGATCTATAACAACAATAATAATTTACACTTTCTTACCCGACTTAAGGTAATTAAAAAGGTGCATAATAAATGAGTAGTAACAACACCATGTGAGATAGAGGTCTGTTATTGGTCAATGGCAGGGCAATAATCTGTACTTTTAGCCTTGGAGTGCTGAACAGATTTTAAGTTCTCAAACAGAAACAGCAGGCATCTGCTTAATGTGATTATACAGACTGTTGTGGTGAACACTGGAGCTTAGCTTACAGACACTTATAGAGACAAATCACGTGATTCAAATTCACTCCAGTATGACCAATAAAAAAAAAAAAGACATTGGTCCTTAGAAAATTGCTGCTGAAATTGAAAATGATGACTCATCTTAAAAACAATAATGGTAGCTGTGGATACGAACAGGTGTGTCTGTAATGCAGACTGATGATTTTCAGGCTGAAAAACTCTCTCTAAAATGGATATTCCATTAGGAGATTGTTTGCTGTGTCCATTTTGGTGAAAAGAATCACTGCTTATAATGCATCAGTCAGCATGCAGCAAGTGCAAATCTTAACATGACTCATGACCTCTCAGGTTTAATCTGCTCATTCCTGAAAGCTAGAAAGAGGCTTGTATTCACCACTGCAGTACGCTCTCGAGAAAACAAGGCAAGAGAATGTTCCTGACAGGGAATAAATGGGACCGCAGCATGTTACTGCAGGGAGGTTGTAAAAGTGCATCTTTTTAACTTCAGATAATGTAATTATAAGGTATAAAGGAATTAAAATGCCCATGCTAAATCAAAAGTAATTGCCAAACAATTTAATATAATCAAAAAAATTGTTGCAATTTCAATACTAATAACTAACTAATAACATTGCAGAAATAGCTTTTATTCCATTTTAAACTTTTTATATCACTTTTGTCACATTAAAACTAAACTTTGAAATAGTTTTTATAGAATTTTATATAAAATTAGTGCTGGGCAACACTTGCCACTTGAAATCGCATTGTTATGCGCAAAAATGTAATAATGAATTCTAAAATAGTGTATTGCCCACTTTTAATTTAAATGTACTGCTATATACACAAAAGTGTAATAACATGTAGTTTGCAAACACTTTAAACAAAATAAACAAATATGGTGCTTTTTACCAGCAGTATTCTCTTTAGCAGTAGCAATACAATATTTCTTGTAAATCTCAACTTAAACAATAATGTAATCAAATTGAATATAAAACCAAAGCTATTTGCCACTGCATTACCTTTTATCTAGCTTGTTAAAACAGGTTAGAGTCCAGAGCCACGATCGTTAAGGTATCAGCAGAAACATTTTTCTTTTATCAGGGAGCAGCACTTGAGCAACGCCGTGGGGCCCAGCAGCTACGTTGTGATTTCAAGAACGTTCCTAAGACCGACATCTTTCCCAATACTAATCAGCATGCAGTGTGTAGCTATCCACTTCGCTATGGGATTTAATAGTTCGCATGTCTTGCTTTTGTTTATCTACTTCTCCCACATGCTGCATCCAGCGTAGTCTGCCGAAGCCTCCCTCCACTGCTTGTTTGGGTGGGTGTCTTGCAGACTGATAAACATCCCATGACTGTATGAGTAGTCAGAGCCAGTGAGCTACGGACTTTCAAAATACTAAAAACTGCATTAACGTTAATTTTAGGTTATTTCATTTTGTCTTTTGTTTTTTAAATGTTGTATTGCTGTCATTTCTTCTTCTTTTTGTAAAGACTTTTGAGTAAATTTAACCTTATAAAAAAAGAGAAGTTTGACGATAGAAGAAAAGAGGAGGAATTCGTAACCCAAGGCCTAGACTTTGCTAGTTGAATGCTGACAGTTTTAAAAAGTGCCATATTTAAATAATTCTATATGCTATGAGTCTGTATGTTTTTTTTTCTTGTTTGCTTTTTTTTTTTTTTACTTTAAAAAATTTCTTTGGTTTCTTTGGCTTTTCTTTTTCTTCTCCATATTGGTTAAAATATATTTTACTCAGCTGAGCTGTGAGGATGCAGCAACATCACAAGAAGCCGCTGTAAAATCTGAATCATGACAGAGATGAGAAACTGAGAAAGGGAAGTAGAGCAGCAACACAGTCAAATCAGTCTTAACAGAAATGCTGTCACACGCTGTTGCGCACACACATACACTACTAGCTATAATATTTGCAATGGGAATAAAAGGGCTCTATGAAGAGAGCATGAGTTATTTTCTTGTTGTAGTACTGATATCGATATAAGAAGGGAGAAAAGGTTGGGAGAGGGCTAGAGAGACAGAAAACAAGCCAGAAAACTATAAAAAGGATTGGAAAACATTATTCTGAGAAAGGAAACAATTACAGGGCTGAACCAAAATGCCCTGAAAGGAGGATAAACACTGGTGGATGCTGACCAGCGCCAGGCTCAGTGCCCACACTGCAGACACTGAAAACCATGGTAACCATAGCATAAAAAGCTGCTCACTGTACAGCAGAAGACAGTGAAGCACATGTGACATGTCCGTTAAAAACCTTTACAAATATTAACGGATTATTTAGTTATTTATTTTAGATTATATATATATATATATATATATATATATATATATATATATCTTATAATCAGAAGACATTTCCCATAAAGTCATTGAGATCAAGATGTCTTTTGGAAAAGAGACATAGAAAGAAAAACAAACTTAACAAAAAGGAAATACTGCATCAGAGACAGTCACAGACTAGATCATTAAATAGATGAAAGTTTATATTATCCCTGATGGAGATGGTAGTTTAGAGCATTACATGTTGTTCCACACTCTTCTATGGATGTGAAACTGGGTTGAGATCTGATGACTGCAAAGGCTGTAGCATTTTATAATTTTCATGCTCACCAAACTGTTCAATAACGCTGTACAAAAGCATCTGCATTTGATGTTTAACTACTCTTTTATTCAGGTTTTTTCCTTTCATTTAATGCCAGTTAAACATTCTGAAAATGAGCTGAAAAGAGAACAAGAAAAAAAAAGCAAAAGAGTTAACACAGAGAAGAATAAGTAATGAAGTGAAGAATGAAAACAAAAAAGAGGGGAGGACAAAGAGCAACAGAAAATCTAAGAAAGAGAGAATAAAGAGAGGAAGGGAATTGGACAGAGGCCTGAAAGAGAAAGCGATATGGGCTCTGCAGTGACAATCAAAGCTGGCTGGTCCTGTGTGATGGTCGTTATCTCTGCCAGCACTGTGCCGCCTCCACAAAACGTCTGCTGGCCGCACTCAGATTCCCAGACACAGCTACAAATTATTACAAATGGTGTTATTCGCTTAGAAAAACAGACCTACGCGCAGTGATTTCAGTAGAAAGACACACATGCGCATATTATACGATGTCTTATTCAGGGTCACCAGGTTGACAGCAAAGTTGTGAAAAAACCATGTGCCTGGAAAGACATGAACATAATGTTTTTCAGTGTTTGCTTTAGAATATCTGCCAAAACTGTGACTGTATGTGTCTTATTTCCTGTTTTAAATTAAATAAAACATGCTGTCAAGTCTCCCGTCAGTGCAAAATGATGTCCTGTACAATCGCGTAGGCAAAGAATGGCAATGTGGCATTAGCCAGGCAAGTGATGCAAGTAATGCGGTTCTACAGATGGCAATGTCTACAAGTACCTTGATTACCTGCATGGGCCATGTTCCACAGCTTCTGCTGCAGTTCCAACTGCTGACTGCATTGATAATCAGGCCAAATATAGAACAAACTGCAATATCTAACTTCCTGTTGTTTTTTAGAACACTTGCGTGTATTTGCCTTATGCTCCCTTAAAGTCTCTTGCGACCCCCAGGAGAAATGAGTCTCACAGTTTGAAAACCTCAGCTCTTGCACCACCAGCCGGTTGACATTTTTGGATTTTAGTAAATATCTTAACAACTATTGGTTGGTTGGACGATATGAAATCTTCTACAGACATTTGCAGTACCCAGAGGAGGATTCCTACTGACTTTGGTGATCCTCTGACTTTTCCTTTTAGTTTCCAGACATTTAGTTTTATCCTATAAAGGCTCTGTTTGTATGGACATTCACGGCTCCTAGATGATGTTTTCTATTGACTTTGAACCCCTAGCTTTTCCACTAGCACCACCATGCGATTAACATTTGTTGCCTTAATGAAATATCTCGACAACTATTGGACTGATTGGCATGATGTGTCTTCCTCCGGTAATAACTTTGGCGATCCGTTAACTCTTCTAGTGCCATAATCAGGTCAAAATTTTAATTTCTCCAACAATTTGGTTTATGCACCAATCAGCCTCAGCTGTACTTTCTGTTTAATGGTAATTAGTAGTCAGTACAGTAAACATGCCTGCAAAATATTATTATTATAGCATTAATGTTATTGCATTGTGAGTGTAACAGGCCCCGGGCGAGAGGTCTCAAATTGTAATTTCTGTAAATAACAGAAATGATGATACAGGCAACATGTAGTGCGTTTCCCTTCCTCGCTTCTGTCATAATTTAATACCCAGTACATTTTTTAACTACATTCTCCACTTCACATTTCTGTTTGTCTCCAATTTCAAGGTCACATGATATGGCAAACCAATATAACAAAACACAGTTTCTCAGTTCTAAGGATAATATTTCCCACAATCCACACTTCACTAGTCTTGTAAAAATAAAATAAAATGCATTGTTCACCGAATATCTTCGGTTTGCTGCTCACAGCTATAGTAACTGAATTAGTAGTTGCATAAAAGGTTCCAGCTAACCTGGCTTATAGTCCATGTTTAGCATAAAGCTAACAAAATACAATGACTTTAACCCACAGGAAAATAACATGAGTTGTAAGAGTTAGCATTTTACTAACAAACTGAAAAGAAACAGTAAATATTATATAGCATTATACAAACCAAACGTTCTTTCATAACACATTAACAACAACCGCACATACAGCAACCAAAAACCCGGGTTCATACCGAAACTCAGGCAGCTTCGTCAGACCAAAGAGGAGGCCTTCAGAAGTGGGAACAGAGTCCTGTACAACCAGGCCAGAAACACTGACTAAGGAGGTCAAAGCAGCAAAGAGATGCTACACTGAAAAGCTAAATAACAGCTTTGCAGCCAACAACCCTGCATCAGTGTGGCGAGGCCTGCGGACACTCACCAACTACAGGAGACCATCCCCCAAAACTGTTGGTACTCAACAACCGGCAGATGAGCTGAATGGATGGCTTTAATTGTAGGTTTGAAAAGCCCACAGTCATACCTCTCCCCCACTCCAACACCATCTTCAGTCACCTTCCCCCTCTGACACACTGCCACCCCCCCCTCTCTGACCCCTCACCTGCACTCAAGATCACAGATCTTCAACAGATCACTGGAGCTGTGTGAGGTTCCCTCCTGCTTCAAACGCTCCACAATCATCCTGGTCCCCTCCATCTCTGGACTAAATGACTACAGGCCTGTCACCCTGACATTTGTAGTCAGGAAGTCCTTTGAAAGACTGCTGTTGGCCGACCTGAAGGACATTACAGGCCCCTTGCTGGACCCCCTGCAGTTTGCCTACAGGGCTAACAGGTCAGTGGATGATGCAGTCAACTTGGGACTGCATTACATCCTGCAACACCTCGACTCTCCAGGGACATATGCAAGGATCCTGTTCGTGGACTTCAGCTTGGCGTTCAACAGCATCCTCAGCACCAAACTCCCCCAGCTCACTGTGCCAGCCTTCACCTGTCAGTGGATCACAAACTTCCTGACTGACAGGAGTCAGCAGGTGAGGCTGGGGAACATCACATCCAGCACCCGGACTATCAGCACTGGCGACCCCCAGGGGTGTGTGCTCTCCCCACTGCTCTTCTCCCTCTTCACCAACAAATGCACCTCAGGAGACCCATCTGTTAAACTTCTGAAGATCGCTGACGACACAACAGACGGGAGGTTGATCAGCTGGCTCTCTGGTGCGGTCAGAACCACCTGGAGCTTAACACAATCAAAACTGTGGAGATGATTGTGGACTTGAGGAAGAGCCCCCCCACTCTGCCCCCCATCACCATACTCAACAGCCCTGTGTCTGTTGTGGAATCCTTCAGGTTTCTGGGATCCACTATATCCCAGGACATGAAGTGGGAGCCCGACACTGACATCATCATCAAGAAGGCCCGGCAGAGGACGTACTTCCTGCGCCAGCTCAGGAAGCTCAACCTGCCTAAGGAGCTGCTGATCCACTTTTACACAGCTATCATCCAGTCTGTCCTCTGCACTTCCATCACTGTCTGGTTTGGATCTGCCACCAAGGACAGACTACAATGGACAGTCAGGGCTGCAGAAAAGATCACTGGTACCAATCTGCCCTCCATTCAGGACTTATACATTTCCAGAGTCAGGAAACGGGCAGGAAACATCACTGCAGATCCATCTCACCCCGGAAACAATCTGTTCCAGCTTCTCCCCTCTGGTAGGCGCTACAGAACACTGTACGCCAAAACCAACAGACTTAGGAACAGTTTCTTCCCACAAGCCATCACTCTGATAAACACCTGATTTATGACTCAGGGTGTCAGGAACAATACTTGTGCAAGAAACCAGTAACTCTGCCTCTAATCAGCCACCTGTTTACTGGCCAACACTTTTTATTCACCATTCTCTATTTCAGAGCTGTTCATACTGTTAATAGTCATATTGTAGATACTATATACCAAATCCACCTACCTCAAGTCATTACTCCTGCACAAAATACTTATACTTATTTATTCCAGCATCCTTTGCACTATGCTTCATTGCACTGTGTACATGTGTGCATGTATATGTACCTGTATATCACATCCACCTCTGACATGTAGTATGTTCTCGCACCAACTTCACTTGGTAAAAAAAATTGGTAGACTTGAAAATTGGTTACAAGTCGCGTTGGATATTTTACACACGGACCAGGTGCTGTACCGATCACTGTCTCTGCAGAGCGCCTCCACATACACGCGCACACACGAAGCAAAGTCAGCCAGCTGATTAGTGGACATTACAGACACTGACAACAACTACACTTGTTAGTGTAAGTACCCTAATAATAATTAGTGAGTAAAGAGCCAATACTTTACCAACACACCTGTTTAATAAGCATAAACACGCAAAATGTTCTGATGTTTTAATCTGCTCAGTCTCATCCACTGCAGCTGTGTTTTGGTTTTACACAAGCACAGCGCTAGTTCAGCGAATAGCTTATTGTTACAAACAAGCTAAAGTGAAAGCTGTCTGTCTGTAGTAACTGTTTAGCTTAGTTTGCCACATGCATTAAAATATGACACATTATACTCAGCTGGTGGCTGAGACAAACCAGCCCTCCTCTCTACCAGCAGCAGCAGAGGGAGGACAGGAGGGACTGAGTTGTTCATTCTTTCTAACCGTCACATTACATACAATACATTACAAACATTACATTATATACTAAACAAGAAATTTTGAAAGCTTGAACATTGCCTTTGTCTCTTTTTGTCCCGGATTGAATGGGCCCCTCTCACAAAACAACTGAACCCAGCTTGGCCCCCGTCATAAAATTGGTCTAGAACCGCCACTGTTACAGAGCTGCTAGCATGGCTCTAGACTCTTACCCCTGGGGGCCACAGCCTGCCTGAGCAGCGCGTGTGTGCGTCTCGGAAACTCTTGATTTTCATTTCGGAACTCATTAACAGCTTGGAGTAGCCACACAGCCTGCGTGAGTAGCACTGCTCATGCATCTCACCAATTTTGTTCTGTGCTGTGTGCACAGTTCTCAGCAAAAATATCTGTTGATAGTCATACAGACATCATGCCAGAAACATTTCACCTTTCAGTATATCTATATCTGTAGAATGTCACAGAATCCCTACATTTAGTAACAAGGCTTTTATTGTATTATTCAAAGACACTCATTCTAAAGAGACAGGGCTAGCAGTAGCAGTGCCATAGCAGCTACCACAGCTGTTCAGCAAGGTAGCCATCACGCACAGGTAGAGGTAGGCAGTGTGACCCAAGTGCAAGCCTCGTTTAATTGAAGATCAAAGTCATTTTCACCCAGGAGTCAGGTGTTAAAAGATCATTTTGGAGATTTGTGATTCATGGAATTCCTTCTGGCAGATTTTTCAGCTCTTGCTTTTTTATTCTCAAACATGTCATAGTTTTCTAAAGCAGATTTTATAATCAAATGAATCAACATGAAAGGAGAAAATACCTTTGCTGAAATATTCACTCTACATGAAGCCCACCTGTCATCAGGGGTTGTTTTCGGGCATCCATTCAGAACCACCTGTTTGAAATGATGCAGCGGTCTGATTCAACTGGTGGGAATTAGATGTGACCCAGTTTGAAAGCCTCAGTCATGGTCTACATTAGCAAAAAGTGTAATTCAGAGGAAGCCACAGACATGTCACAAATATGACTTTTATTTTCACCAGGTGCATAATAACGACAGTGGTCAAAACCACAAATCTCTGGTAGATGGAGGGGAAGCAGAAAGTAAAGCAAAAAATAGGCGTGTGAGTGAGTAGTAGGTGCTGTTACCTAATTACATGCATTAGCTACACAGTCGCTAACTCATGTTGTGTTAAAACAAATCACTTTTGTCACCAAACTCCTCTCTGGAATAGAAAACCTTTGATTATGTTAAATACTGCAACATGTGCCATTTCTACTACAGGTTACAAAAGGCCACATTTCAAAATAGCACAAAGGTCAGATTTTGATACAGTATCAACACTCCCATGCGAAAGCTTAACTTGTGTTAGAATACATCTCACTCTTATTACACTGACATTTTCCTACTTGACCTTTCTGTTAGCATACAGGCTGAACTTATAATTTGGCAATGTAGCTATTTGACTGTGGACGCTGTCAGTCATTTGGGGAACAAGCAGCTTGTTACCAAACCAGAAGAAGCAGTCTACCATTTTGTGGCCTGAGTACCAAGACCTGAGACCTCAGACTGTCATCTCAACTTGGCTTTACATGCAGCAGCTGAGGTCACCAAAAAATCCACTCTACTCGGAAACCTTGGCAAAAATCATGATATATCTAACCCTGAAGCCAACTTAATAGCTTAAAAGTTAGCATGTTTGGAATATACCAATTGTTATTTGTGATCATCAAAAACTAGTAACAAAATCTTAAACTATAGTGTGCGCGCGCGCATGGAAGGCAGCAGTCGTCTTATGTGCAGGTGTTCTCGCACAGACTTAAAAAATGGTAGACTATTAACTTACGTGTCAAGTCGGTGGATATTTTAAGCACAGACCAGGTAAAGCAACAGTCAACGCACAGGGTGCAGATGTTGGTTTCAGTTTTTTGATAGGCTGCGTCATTAATAAACCGACCTGCGGCTCACCTGCTGCCGTGATAACGGATCGCAGGTGGAAATGTATGGAAAAGAGATGACTTCTCAGTCTATTAGGCGACTTTATGAAACATACTGCTGATGGAGAAAATGGAACAGAGGGGGGCAAGAGAGACAGAGAGAGGCAGGGCAAGCCGGGGTGTTTACCTGAGGTGTAGGTGTGTGAGTATGTCAGAGTGTGGGGAGAAGAGAATTCCAAGGCAGGTGCAAAGCATTCTTAAAAATAATAAGAATGTTCGTGGTCAATAAAACCTGCTTTCACAGGGTGGTATAATGTGATGTGAAATTTGAGATTTCTTTTGCTGGGGGGTTGTGGCGGGGGTTTTACAATCATGATGCTGGTTCCTATTTGCTCACAAAAACTACATTAACATTGAAAAAGTATCCTCTGACAAATGGGTAATTTCTCAGCCTGATACATATTAGAAGTGGACATGTACAACTATCTGAGTGGAGTAGCCTACATGATGTCACAATGAACTGAAGTGAAATTGGGTTACAGATGAGAGGACAGAGGGAAAATTGTGAGGCAGGAAAGATCACAGGAAGCCATTACACTAGACCACAGAGATCCAGCTATCCCAGAACCATTTGGGGAAATCAGGAAAGAAGAAAGTTTGTTCACAATTTTTCTGCCCCTCTATTCCAACTTCTAATGGACCTCATATTTGAGAATTGGGATACAATATGTTAGTTTACAGGCCAGCGAGGCAAGCACAAAACAGTGCACATCCTACATGTGAGCAAGAAGTATCCACACATTCACAGTATGCCACACTTTCTAACCTGCTCATAATACCATTCATTTAAATGAGTATAAATGTCCACACTACATTTATTCATTTAGCCGACGCTTTCATCCAAAGCAATTTACAATTGCTATACATGTCAGAGGTCGCATGCCTCTGGAGCAACTAGGGGTTAAGTGTCTTGCTCAGGAACACAACGGTGGGGGATTGAACCTGGGTCTCTCACACCAAAGGCATAGTCTTATCCATTGTGTCATCACCACCCCAGGGAACGCTTTCCATGCTAACATGTTAGCATGAGTATCAAACACTTCCTTTCAAGCTTGCACTAGATAAAACACTTTGGCATGGCTAGCAAACACTTCAGCAATTAACTTGTCCATGCTAACAGTATGACTACTTACCTCTGTTCAAGCAAACTTGATCTGTCAAACCAAGACTTTAACACAACCTGTTGGCAGTTTCCATGCTAACACTGTAGCATTTAAATCTCCAAAGCAAAGACATTTGCATGAGCTACATGAATCAGCTGATCCTGCAAAACCTTAAATAAAATATCTTGACATGCGGAACGAAAGAATCTTAGGCTCTTAAGAAGTGAATCAGAGTAAGCATATATTACCCGGTCCTTTCTCATCAAACCACAGCAGAACATTTACTGAACATCACAAAGCCAGCCCTTATGTACCCTCGCATGTGTGGCTTTATTGTGTGGACTAAACCATTGGTGGGAGAGCTCAGTATAAAGACACATAAAGAAACAATTTGGTCAACTATAAAAATTCACCATTTGTCCAATTATGTGTTACAAATCAATAAGCAGGTGCTGAGATGAACATATCTATGGCTGGTAGCTTCAGAAAAACACTCGTCTTTAAAAATACAAATATTTTCCCACCCCTCTTAATTATGGTGTAACCAGGACGTACTATATACATACAATTAAAATCCTGGTAAAACTCTTTTGGTGATTGAGTGTAAGTACACATTGGACTAAGAGCTGCTAGTTTGTGTGATTGTTCAGTAATGCAGTTACAAGTTTTAATTTCTGGACAATATAAACATGTTTTGGTTTGTGGACAACTTAGACGTTTGATGAAGCCTGGTTTGTTTTCTGGAAGAAGAATCAGAGCTGTGCATTGTTTTGTCGACTCTGAGACAAGGCGCATTCTTGTACCTGAGGACTAGAACAGAGGTAAGAACAGCTCACTACTTTTATGTTGTATGTTTAACAGTATTTATAGAACCATAAAACTAAACAGTCGGCGTGTACACAAAAACTGTGCAACTACAAATCCTTGTATGTTGGAAAAGCACCAACTTTAATGCACACACATCATGTCGTATACAGTACCATGACATGGAGGAAAGTCTCCATCAAATACACTTAAAATTATTAAAACGTATTGTTTGAAAGAGCAGTAGTTATAGGTCCTTGTTAACAAAAGACTGAACTTCTCAAATACAAATGTGTGATGAATGGTGTATGTTAAAACAGTATTTTTAAAGAATCAAGTGTCAGTTATTACTATGTACTATCCCCCACCTATGATGGTCATAATACATGCTTTGTTATCATAAATTTATTGCAGATTTGGAAAATACTCCATTGGTTGTCTTCAGATATTTTATAACTGGAGCAGAGGTCAATGGAACTAATTCACATTCACAAACAGAACAGGAATACCAGTAAGCCACGTCTACAAAGCTATTTTTAGAAACATAACCAGTAAAAGTAATTCTCCTTACTGGAGTCGGTCTGCTTTCATTAAATCTCCTCTTGACTGAATTATCAAATTAACTCATTCAAAAAGAATCGCAGATTGGTTTTTGATGCTTTTTGAGAAGCTTGTTAGTGCCTGATTAGGACGAGTTAAGTAGAAATGATCTTCAGTGTCTGACATGGAATATGAGAGAGAGACAGATGGAGATAGAGAGACGGCTGATGCTAAAATGGTGCAAGCAACTTTGAGGTTTCATTGCTTTTTGTGACTGGTATCTGCAGTGCAGCAATCTGCAGCAGTCTGGCTGCACTAGCTTTAAAGGGCTGTTAAATCAGTCAATCATCTGTGAAATACATTTAACTATGAGTTTGTTTATTTATCGATAGCTAACGTTGGTGCCAATGCCACTGGGACTTACGTTAGCTAAATAACCATATTGTGAAGAGTTTGCTGCACTTTAAACAGGTTAGCTAGCAAAGTACATGGACGTGGGTGTGATAGCTAACGTTAACAAGTTAATTTATTGGTATGCCAGCTGACAATAACTGGACACATAGATTTTGATTTCGTAACAGTTTAATTAGCCAATTTTGACAGTAGTTATCTATTTGAAGTGTACACATTTAGTTAACTTTCTTTGTCTATTTTTCTATTATTATTTGGTTCATTAACTTGTTGCTTCTCATGCTGGAGCTGTCTGGTGGGTCAACAAAAGGAGTTCTGGCTGATTCCAACCTGCTTGAATGGTGTTGATTGACAATTGAACTGCACCATGTTGTCCAACATCATGTGGAGGGGCAGTGTTTTCTAGTTTGATAAAACATAATAAACATATGCTTAAAAGCATTTCAACTAGTTTTGTGTTGGAGTTTGTGTCATTTTAAATTTTGCCACTAAGATTTAAATTTTTACTGCAAATGTAAATCGTTCCAAATACTGGTTATTGGTCTCCTTGATTTTCTCTGATATCAAAAACATCAGCCTGTCAGTCAAAGTTATTTGTATAGAAAGTAAAAATTTTAAGCTGAGGTTAAGTTGATTAGTATGAATATAGAGAATAATTATGGTTACTATAACATGTCATATCACACTACAGTGCAACACTACATCACACATGGGTGTGGTCAGAAGTAAAACAGGCCTGAACGTTGCAAGGTGTAGCGGGCAGTGCTTTTCATCCACAGATCACAGATGAACGTGGAAAAAGAGTATCTGCTATAAAAACAGGTGTAAATGCTCCAAACAGCAATTAAAATAAGAGGGAAATCTGATCTGCTAAGCTACTTCTTGAGATGTGTCAGATGTTACACTATTGTTACTGTATCTCCTTTCCAAGTGAAATATGTTGACTAAGAATCCTAACACTGCATAGGGAAATCCCCTGAGCTCAGATATCAACTTTAATCTTTTACTCATCTGTTATTCCTGAAGGACTAAAGGTTCACAGTCTCTTAACGGTTCAGTGTAATGCAATATAAGATCCATAACTATGTTTTCAGTGCTGTTTAAAAAGTGGTGTTTACGTTCTTCGTGATCTACTTCTGGTAGAATTCAGCTAGTGCAGACACTCATCATTACGTTGAATATGTGTGTTAGAAGAAGAAGAAGAAGAAGAAGAAGTAGTAATAATATACAGCAGGGGTTTTCAAATAAGTTTTACATCGCAGCAATATTTTCAACCATTAGATGGTAGATGAGAATATATAAAGAAAATACTGAAATAAGTAAGCAAATGGAAAAACAAACAAACAAAACATCGGGCAGGGATGTCAAAGATTCAAGATAATGGAGAGAGGTCTCCAAGTTGTTTCAAATGACTTTAGGGAGCCACTGAGGGGAAATCTGATCTTTTCAAGTCTAATGGACAGTAACACCTCTTTCACCCACCTGTTATGAGATGGAGGTTGAGGGTGTTTCCACTTGAGGAGTATGAGCCGCCTGGCCAACAGGGTGGCAAAGGCAAGAACGGTCTGCATGACTTTAGAAGCAAACGGCTGCAAAGGGGCACCGAACAAAGCCAAGAGAGGTTCAGGAGTGATAGTAGTGTTATACGCTGTGCTAAGAGTTCTGAAGACTTCAGACCAGAATGTGGCAAGCCCAGGACAGAACCAGAACATATGGGAATGGTCAGCTGGGGATTGTTTGCACCTGTCACAGGAGTCCGATACATTGGGTTAAATCTGAGACAGCCTCAAATTAGTGTAATGAACTTTGTGTACCACTTTGCATTGTAAGAGGCTGTGTCTCGCACAGATTGAAGAGGAATGAGCTAACCGTAAAACTAGTTTCCAATAATCATCAGGCAGCGTGGTTCCAAGCTCCCGCTCCCAAGAGTCCTTGGGACCGGACGCTGATAGTTGAATTGATAAGGCTGTAGGTGCTAGAAATTAGCCGCTTTTGTCCAGGAACAAGAGCCAATAACGAATCAACCAGAGTTTCTGGAGGATTGACTAGGGAATTTGGGGTTCTGATTCCTTATCTGGAAAAAAATTAAATAGGTGGGAGTTAGGCAAACCAAATTTCTCTGAGAGCTCAGAGAAGGACATAAAGGTCCCTTGGTAGTAAAGGTCTTTAAATTTAGTTATCCATTGGTCAAACCAAACCCGAAAAACCAAATCAGTGCAAGAGGGCAGAAATAGGTGATTATTTACAATGGGGGGAAAGGTCTGTGCATCTATGAAGGCCTAGGCCTTTCCTAATTTAAATCCAGATTTTAACAGGGTGAGCTACCATTGGGTTTGAGGTAAAGTTGGAGGCAGTCAAAGGGAATTGGGAGCAAACCAGGGAATGAAGAGAGAGTTTAGAGGAAGTTCCATAGCTACCCATGCAGGTCGCTCTTGAGGTGGTGACCTTTAAATACATGCTGCATGTCTCTCACAATCCTTATCTTATGAGTCACTGTAACCTCTGAACATTCACGTTGTAAATGTTCGCTGGTCTGAATAAATAGTAAATAATTGCAGATATTCCACTCTGTAATAACTCTGTAATAACTCGGCTAAATGAATAAATGATCAAATGAAATTACCATGTATATTCAAGGTCAAATTTAGGCTCAATGGTCAAATTTTAAGGTCAAGCTTTTCTAAATATCATTTGATAAAAAAAAAGTATTCTCTTTTCTCTGTATCATGCAGAACCAATATGATCAACAACTCTTGTCAACCGTTTGACCTAGAGAATCACGTCTCTCACTCCAGCGCGCACATAACCTACGCAGCGACATAACCACAGCCAAGTGAATCATGTTGGATAAATGAAGAGTGACAATGACGGGGGGGGGGGGGGGGGGGGGGGGGGGGGGAGAGAGAGAGAGACTGAACGATGCTTCCTTCACTTCAGGGATAAAGAGGAGGGGAGGGACTTGACCAGACCGGGATAATGTCCGCTGTGAGTTCAGGCAGAGCGGCATAGCGCAACATCTCCGCTGCGGACTCCGCTCAGTCCGGTCAGGCTCCGCGCTGTCTCTCCAAATATCTACAGGGTCTCCTCACCTCTCCACGAACCCCCTTCCGGGCTCCCCACTAGGTTTCTCCACTTTCCCGCGGCTCTCTTTCGCTCTCTCTCCACAGTCTATCCCCCCGTGTCTCCAGGCGCGCACCGCAGCTGCTTTTTTGCGCACGGACACTTTCCCACTTGTATCAGCTGCGCTCGGTTTATCAGTGCACCCCTCTGAAGACTCCCGAGCTTCAGATACGTCCCCTAGTTTCTTTTTTTCAGGTTGAGTAATTAGTTTCTGTTGAGTTCCGGCTGAAGAACAATGTGATTTTGGCTGGTGGGGATTAGTGTCGTGACATGCTAGGACCCGGCGTCTCCATACGGAAATGGTGAGTTAAACCCGCTTTATTCTCACATATTATCAGACTACTGGACGCGTTTCCAGATCGTTTGTCTCCAGTATGAGCTGTTGACCCGTGTAGATAAGGTTTCGCTCACAAGCCAGAGGAATGATGACCTTCCTCAAATAAAAAAAAATAAAAAAATCACTTTTAATATATTTCTGTTATAATTTGAAGTTTGTGGTACTCACATGTGAGATTCAAGTCATCTGGGAGGTATTTGAAACCCCCTAATGGGTAACAATGCAATTAGATTCCCATATAAAATATTATAATATAATAATAATAATAATAATAATATTATAATTGTTATAGGATCTTGTGATGGTAATTTCAGGGGTAGTGATGGTATGTGTGTGTTTCATTGCATCCCATTATGTTAAATAACACATTTTAGTTACCAGAGTTAGCTTTCAGAGTAAAATGCAGAAAGCATTGTAGTCTATAGTTTTCACGGGGTAAGTGTTTTGACCTCCATGTGTAGAAACCCCCACATCCCCGCTTAATATTTTCCTGTTTAAATGCGAATTACATAGTTATCCATACATGTTGTTCTGGGGGTGAGGCTGCAGGGCTGCGTGCCGCTGATCCTTTTTTTTTCCGATCAGTAATCTATAGATGACGGAGGTAACTTATAGATCCACAGTGCACTAACTGTCAGGTGTCACATGTTCTTTTCCTGTAAGTGAACAGTCCCTCATAAAAAATCATTAACATGTTATTGGGAGTAATTGTATTCCTGTGGTTTTCAGTTAAGAGTAACACCAACTAATTGCCTAGATTGTTTTAGTTTTACTCTCATTTAAGTAATTTGTACTCTTTTATTTTATGGATATGTTTTCAACTCTTAGTTTCTTCTTACACTGAGATTTCCCTTGTTCCGGTCAAAGGAGATCCTGATGAATCATATTTTCACCAAATAACTTGTGTTGTGCAATGTATTGCAGATTTCTTTCAAAGGCAGTTAAGTCTTTTACAAGTTTATATTTTTGAGGTAGGAATTAGTAAAATTCTCAATGAGCTTCTGGGTGTTACATTTTAGATCTGACAGCTGCAGTTTATTCCAGTTCAGGTTGTGTTGTGAAACAGTCTAAAACTCCTTCCCTTGTACTTGACTAATTTTACTGTGCAGTTACTTCAGATTATTATGGTTATGTAATATTTATGGAACAGAAATGCAAGGAATCAACGTCCCTCGATCAAAGGTGCTGGTACAGCATGTCGTGGTATTGACTGATATGATGATCGGAGGATCACAGTTGTATCATTTACAGTTCACACTCTCTCCCGCTCGCCCACGACCAGTCAAAGCCTGCAGATAAAGAACCATGTGAGATGGATTGGAATGCAGCCAGCAGATTACTAGCAATTTTACAGTCAATGCAAATCGCTTCAACTGTAAGTTATACATCAAGGTGGGCGTCAGGACTCCTCAATTGACTCAAAAACACTGTCTTAAAATGTTTCTTTTCCGCCTACCTTAGACCTGCAGATGTGCACGCACACCTTATTTTTACACTGGAACAATACACTTATAGTCAGGAGTGCACACAGGGACATCTTATTTTAGAAGAGATGAATAAGAAATAGTTGCTGAGCACCAGCAGCAGCAGCTCTCGCAGTTTTTCTTGAATTGACTTTTGGATGTGAATCTCTCCTCCCACATGATAACAAGGAGAAGCTTTTCTCCAGATGCGTCTGTGAAAATGTCGAATTTTATTGCTTTGCTTTCCTGTAGTGCTCAAGTAGTGTTGTTGAGTTTTTTTGTATATCAACCAGTGATAGCCTTATAACTATGTATGTACGTATACATATATGCATACATTTGTGCATCAGTGTTTGCATGTTGACTGAGGCTGAGTTTGCACTGGATTCGAAATAAGCCTTTAAAGAAACATATTGTTTTTTAAGCTGTAGAGTTAGTCCAGTTAAGATTGTCGCCATGACACAAGATGTGATCAAACCCACAGTTCATTTGTCAATTATCAAGTAAAGTGCCAATCATTTGCTATTTGGTACAGCTTTATCTTGAGATAAAAGATCGGTCTCCGGAAAGTCTTTGTTGAGAATTTGTCATTAATTCAGACATTCCTAACCCTACTTGGGTTGGCACACGTCCCACAGTTTCATGGACATAGCTTTGGTTGGACAGTATCTGATTTTAATTTTCAACCATTGAACTGCCCCAATCAATTCTTCTTTCAAAGTATTTTTTTTCTTCATGTAAAAGCTGTATTAAGAGATTTTTTTGTCCACTAGAGGGCAGAATGTATACTTTAAAACAGACTCAGCAACAAACCTCAACCAACATGTTGAGATTTTACAGCAAACGTCTTAGCACATTTCTTTCTTGCTGAGCAGGTCACGTACCCCCATGTAGTTTGAACTTGTGTGCTAGCCAGGCACAGTTATGTTTAGGGGGTTGGTAAAAGCTGTTGACTGACTTTAACCTGATAGATCAGCACACCAAAAACAATGAGATGAAATTGGTTGAGAGCTTAGAAAAGCTGTGGAGTGGGGGTGGAGTTGAAGGTGATTATCAGTAATATATGTCTCTTGAGAGCTTAAGTCGGAGCACTTGGGATAATTCATGCTTATCTCAACAGTGAATTGAGGAAAGTGTGATGTGCTCTTTACGCTGACATGAATGGTTTGTCTGTCCTCTTCAACTTCCTGCTGTTCCTGTGATCAATGTGCAAGTATAAGCTATATTTAGTCATTCTATGTTTCAGTAGTGTAAAGGACAGTCAAGTCATATGTCAAAGTAATTGTGTAAGTACTGATTAATTAGGTAACACAGAGACATGGTACAGAAAAAAAGTAGCTGGCATTTGGTGTAGGACATGCAGAGCTGTATATTACCTAACATATTGACACTGCACTTTGTGTTTATGTTAACACTCAGGGACTTGATTTACAGTATGACTGAGGCTGCAGGCAGAGATGGTCCACTGGTGCATGGGATAATTAAAAGCACATAATAAGGTGTAATATATATATAGATAGATATATATATATATATATACAGTGGGTACGGAAAGTATTCAGACCCCTTTAAATTTTTCACTCTTTGTTTCATTGCAGCCATTTTCCAAAAATCAAAA
>NC_060168.1:30472638-30473230 GCF_021292245.1 Micropterus dolomieu | reverse complement strand
CTCTTTGTTTCATTGCAGCCATTTTCCAAAAATCAAAAAAGTTCATTTTATTTCTCAGTAATGTACACTCAGCACCCCATCTTGACAGTAAAAAACAGAAATGTAGAAATTTTTGCAAATTTATTAAAAAAGAAAAACTGAAATATCACATGGTCATAAGTATTCAGACCCTTTGCTCAGTATTTAATAGAAGCACCCTTTTTCACATCTGGATTTGGGTATCCTCTGCCATTCCTCCTCGCAGATCCTCTCCAGTTCTGTCAGGTTGGATGGTAAACGTTGGTGGACAGCCATTTTCAGGTCTCTCCAGAGATGCTCAATTGGGTTTAAGTCAGGGCTCTGGCTGGGCCATTCAAGAACAGCCACGGAGTTGTTGTGAAGCCACTCCTTCGTTATTTTAGCGGTGTGCTTAGGGTCATTGTCTTGTTGGAAGGTAAACCTTCGGCCCAGTCTGAGGTCCAGAGCACTCTGGAAAAGGTTTTCGTCCAGGATATCCCTGTACTTGGCCGCATTCATCTTTCCCTCGATTGCAACCGGTCGTCCTGTCCCTGCAGCTGAAAAACACCCCCACAGCATGATGCTGCCACCACCA